>NW_026047903.1:0-2500 GCF_023864345.2 Schistocerca serialis cubense
ATACGTACGGGGGCCACCTTCCACGTGTTCGCGAAGCGTGCACATGTTGTTGCGTGTATGTGGGCAGACATAGTGTGTCGTGACACCTGACACAGGCATGCAACAATCGTTGAATTTGCAAATGGCGATGGACGCCTACGTTTGCTGGTGACGTTACGCAAATGAACAACTGGTAAACCGTTGTGGTGCGGTTGTTCTCGCTAGAGGTGAATCAGTGATGGCGACGATCGGTTGAGCTACCAACCGGTTGTTCCAGCGATACCCACCATGCCCACGAACGTGAATGGCATCTGGGTGTGAAGCGATACGCGGCGGTGGCTGGGTGGGACCGTCCCCGGCCGGTGAGGGGGGGCCTCCCGGCGTGCTGGCCGCGCGGTGCGTGGGCGCACGCGCTACAGCCGGCTGGTGGGGGCGGCCAGTGGCAGGCGCGCCGGCCGACGGAGGCGGCAGGCGGCGCAGCTGCGCGCCGGCGCACCCTGCACGCGGCGCCGTGCGGCCAAAGTAGGTCCTCGCGGGCCCGGTGCGAAGCGCGGTGGACATCTGCAGTGTGCTGGTCCGATTGAGGACTGTGTGCGCTGAGGATGCGCCGCCGCCCGGCGCTCGGCGCCGCGACGCCGTCTGCTGCTCGGTCGCCTCTGCGGTTCTCGCAGGTGGTTTGTATCGCAGCTGTGCGGACGTGTTGGCGCGTGCGCTGTGCTGGGAGAGTTCGCTTCGGCACCCAAGTGGGGCTTTTGTCCTTCTGTGGCGCTGGCGTTGGAGCTGCCGGTCACCGTAGGTGGCGCGTGTTGTCTCCCGCCGGCAATGCCACGACAGCACGCTCCCGGGCCTCTGTCGCAGCGGCAAGCTCAGTTGGGAGCACGGGTGGTCGCACCTAAAGCGTCTACTCGCCAAACCCCGGGCGATTGCGCCTCTCTCGAACCCGACCAAGTACTTAGGACGGCGCTGCGCGCCGCCGGGACCTGAGAGGGTTTCGAGGTGTATGGTGCAGGGGAGCTCAGCCTCCTCCTGTTTGCAGAATAATTGAGCGGACGCTTGCGTGTTCGCGCGGGCCCCCGGGACACACTCCCGGGCGGCCGCTGCTCAGCTCTAGTTGACGCAGCTCCCTGGTTGATCCTGCCAGTAGTCATATGCTTGTCTCAAAGATTAAGCCATGCATGTCTCAGTACAAGCCGCATTAAGGTGAAACCGCGAATGGCTCATTAAATCAGTTATGGTTCCTTAGATCGTACCCACGTTACTTGGATAACTGTGGTAATTCTAGAGCTAATACATGCAAACAGAGTCCCGACCAGAGATGGAAGGGACGCTTTTATTAGATCAAAACCAATCGGTCGGCTCGTCCGGTCCGTTTGCCTTGGTGACTCTGAATAACTTTGGGCTGATCGCACGGTCCTCGTACCGGCGACGCATCTTTCAAATGTCTGCCTTATCAACTGTCGATGGTAGGTTCTGCGCCTACCATGGTTGTAACGGGTAACGGGGAATCAGGGTTCGATTCCGGAGAGGGAGCCTGAGAAACGGCTACCACATCCAAGGAAGGCAGCAGGCGCGCAAATTACCCACTCCCGGCACGGGGAGGTAGTGACGAAAAATAACGATACGGGACTCATCCGAGGCCCCGTAATCGGAATGAGTACACTTTAAATCCTTTAACGAGTATCTATTGGAGGGCAAGTCTGGTGCCAGCAGCCGCGGTAATTCCAGCTCCAATAGCGTATATTAAAGTTGTTGCGGTTAAAAAGCTCGTAGTTGGATTTGTGTCCCACGCTGTTGGTTCACCGCCCGTCGGTGTTTAACTGGCATGTATCGTGGGACGTCCTGCCGGTGGGGCGAGCTGAAGGCGTGCGACGCGCCTCGTGCGTGCTCGTGCGTCCCGAGGCGGACCCCGTTGCAATCCTACCAGGGTGCTCTTGAGTGAGTGTCTCGGTGGGCCGGCACGTTTACTTTGAACAAATTAGAGTGCTTAAAGCAGGCAAGCCCGCCTGAATACTGTGTGCATGGAATAATGGAATAGGACCTCGGTTCTATTTTGTTGGTTTTCGGAACCCGAGGTAATGATTAATAGGGACAGGCGGGGGCATTCGTATTGCGACGTTAGAGGTGAAATTCTTGGATCGTCGCAAGACGAACAGAAGCGAAAGCATTTGCCAAGTATGTTTTCATTAATCAAGAACGAAAGTTAGAGGTTCGAAGGCGATCAGATACCGCCCTAGTTCTAACCATAAACGATGCCAGCCAGCGATCCGCCGCAGTTCCTCCGATGACTCGGCGGGCAGCCTCCGGGAAACCAAAGCTTTTGGGTTCCGGGGGAAGTATGGTTGCAAAGCTGAAACTTAAAGGAATTGACGGAAGGGCACCACCAGGAGTGGAGCCTGCGGCTTAATTTGACTCAACACGGGAAACCTCACCAGGCCCGGACACCGGAAGGATTGACAGATTGATAGCTCTTTCTTGATTCGGTGGGTGGTGGTGCATGGCCGTTCTTAGTTGGTGGAGCGAT
>NW_026047903.1:10000-12500 GCF_023864345.2 Schistocerca serialis cubense
CGGCCGCCCCCCCCCCCCCCCCCCATTACACCTTTCCATACAACAATGTGTACCTTAACCTAAACTATACTGTACCTTAACCTAAAACTATACTGTACCTTAACCTAAACTATACTGTACCTTAACCTAAACTATACTGTACCTTAACCTAAACTATACTGTACCTTAACCTAAACTATACTGTACCTTAACCTAAACTATACTGTACCTTAACCTAACCTATACGGTACCTCAACCTAACCTATATTGTGCCTCAACCTAACCTATGTTGCGCCTTAACCTAACCTATGTTGCGCCTTAACCTAACCTATGTTGCGCCTTAACCTAACCTATGTTGCGCCTTAACCTAACCTATGTTGCGCCTTAACCTAACCTATGTTGCGCCTTAACCTAACCTATGTTGCGCCTTAACCTAACCTATGTTGCGCCTTAACCTAACCTATGTTGCGCCTTAACCTAACCTATGTTGCGCCTTAACCTAACCTATGTTGCGCCTTAACCTAACTATGTTGCGCCTTAACCTAACCTATGTTGCGCCTTAACCTAACCTATGTTGCGCCTTAACCTAACCTATGTTGCGCCTTAACCTAACCTATGTTGCGCCTTAACCTAACCTATGTTGCGCCTTAACCTAACCTATGTTGCGCTTAACCTAACCTATGTTGCGCCTTAACCTAACCTATGTTGCGCCTTAACCTAACCTATGTTGCGCCTTAACCTAACCTATGTTGCGCCTTAACCCAACCTATGTTGCGCCTTAACCCAACCTATGTTGCGCCTTAACCCAACCTATGTTGCGCCTTAACCCAACCTATGTTGCGCCTTAACCCAACCTATGTTGCGCCTTAACCCAACCTATGTTGCGCCTTAACCCAACCTATGTTGCGCCTTAACCCAACCTATGTTGCGCCTTAACCCAACCTATGTTGGGCCTTAACCCAACCTATGTTGGGCCTTAACCCAACACACGTTGGGCCTTAACCCAACACACGTTGGGCCTTAACCCAACACACGTTGGGCCTTAACCCAACACACGTTGGGCCTTAACCCAACACACGTTGGGCCTTAACCCAACACACGTTGGGCCTTAACCCAACACACGTTGGGCCTTAACCCAACACACGTTGGGCCTTAACCCAACACACGTTGGGCCTTAACCCAACACACGTTGGGCCTTAACCCAACACACGTTGGGCCTTAACCCAACACACGTTGGGCCTTAACCCAACACACGTTGGGCCTTAACCCAACACACGTTGGGCCTTAACCCAACACACGTTGGGCCTTAACCTGCTCTGTAATTGTCATACGACGCGTTAAATTAGTGTAGTGTTGCCTAACTGCAACCCCCGCAATATAGTTTGCTACTCGCACTGCCCGGTCCCCAGTGTATCGCTTCATGTTAAACACCTTGCAGCTATACACTGTAATGTGGATGGCAGCAGGACGTACATGCTCAATGCCCTTTGCAGTTGTTCATTGGCATTTGCAGTTGTTCATTGGCATTCGCATGGCGAAGCACTTAGCCTACGCTGTGGTACGGCCTGTGTCAACTGTCCGCTGATGTTGTACGTCCAAATCACACACTGTACTGCACATTGGTCCTCATGTACTGAATGATACATCGTGGTACATGTGACCGTACAACGACTGCGCCAACAACGGCGAACCATGCGGTCCAAATGTTGTGCACTCAGCTACGTGTCGTCTCCCTATAAGAGCTGGATTGCAGTGTGGTATGCCCTGGATGGCGATCAGCATGAGCCGTCTGTTGATGTAGTGGCGCGTGTTGTCAGACGTAGTCGTCTCTTCTCACACACCGTGATAGCATGGTGCACTGCGTTCCACATCTGCGACATGCGACAGAGGCCGGTTGACAGTCGTTCGCGCAATGGACATCGCATACGTACGGGGGCCACCTTCCACGTGTTCGCGAAGCGTGCACATGTTGTTGCGTGTATGTGGGCAGACATAGTGTGTCGTGACACCTGACACAGGCATGCAACAATCGTTGAATTTGCAAATGGCGATGGACGCCTACGTTTGCTGGTGACGTTACGCAAATGAACAACTGGTAAACCGTTGTGGTGCGGTTGTTCTCGCTAGAGGTGAATCAGTGATGGCGACGATCGGTTGAGCTACCAACCGGTTGTTCCAGCGATACCCACCATGCCCACGAACGTGAATGGCATCTGGGTGTGAAGCGATACGCGGCGGTGGCTGGGTGGGACCGTCCCCGGCCGGTGAGGGGGGGCCTCCCGGCGTGCTGGCCGCGCGGTGCGTGGGCGCACGCGCTACAGCCGGCTGGTGGGGGCGGCCAGTGGCAGGCGCGCCGGCCGACGGAGGCGGCAGGCGGCGCAGCTGCGCGCCGGCGCACCCTGCACGCGGCGCCGTGCGGCCAAAGTAGGTCCTCGCGGGCCCGGTGCGAAGCGCGGTGGACATCTGCAGTGTGCTGGTCCGATTGAGGACTGTGTGCGCTGAGGATGCGCCGCCGCCCGGC
>NW_026047903.1:17500-20000 GCF_023864345.2 Schistocerca serialis cubense
AGTCGATCCTAAGCCCTAGGAGAAATCCGATGTTGATGGGGGCCGTCATAGCATGATGCACTTTGTGCTGGCCCCCGTTGGGCGAAAGGGAATCCGGTTCCTATTCCGGAACCCGGCAGCGGAACCGATACAAGTCGGGCCCCTCTTTTAGAGATGCTCGTCGGGGTAACCCAAAAGGACCCGGAGACGCCGTCGGGAGATCGGGGAAGAGTTTTCTTTTCTGCATGAGCGTTCGAGTTCCCTGGAATCCTCTAGCAGGGAGATAGGGTTTGGAACGCGAAGAGCACCGCAGTTGCGGCGGTGTCCCGATCTTCCCCTCGGACCTTGAAAATCCGGGAGAGGGCCACGTGGAGGTGTCGCGCCGGTTCGTACCCATATCCGCAGCAGGTCTCCAAGGTGAAGAGCCTCTAGTCGATAGAATAATGTAGGTAAGGGAAGTCGGCAAATTGGATCCGTAACTTCGGGATAAGGATTGGCTCTGAGGATCGGGGCGTGTCGGGCTTGGTCGGGAAGTGGGTCAGCGCTAACGTGCCGGGCCTGGGCGAGGTGAGTGCCGTAGGGGTGCCGGTAAGTGCGGGCGTTTAGCGCGGGCGTGGTCTGCTCTCGCCGTTGGTTGGCCTCGTGCTGGCCGGCGGTGCAGGATGCGCGCGCCTGCGCGGCGTTCGCGCCCCGGTGCTTCAACCTGCGTGCAGGATCCGAGCTCGGTCCCGTGCCTTGGCCTCCCACGGATCTTCCTTGCTGCGAGGCCGCGTCCGCCTTAGCGTGCTCCTCCGGGGGCGCGCGGGTGCGCGGATTCTCTTCGGCCGCCATTCAACGATCAACTCAGAACTGGCACGGACTGGGGGAATCCGACTGTCTAATTAAAACAAAGCATTGCGATGGCCCTAGCGGGTGTTGACGCAATGTGATTTCTGCCCAGTGCTCTGAATGTCAACGTGAAGAAATTCAAGCAAGCGCGGGTAAACGGCGGGAGTAACTATGACTCTTAGCCCTCTTAGCCTCTCCTCTCCTGCGGTCTTCTCCCCTTCTCGTGGGCCCGCTGATTTTTGCAGAGTGGAAGACCGCACCAGGGGCTTGGGGGGGTTACCAGCCCCCCCTCGCATTATCCCTTTATAGTTGGGGGCAGCCGACAAGAAACAAGAGATGGTGGCCCTTCCGCTGAAGGTGCCACCCCAGCTACCCCAGCACCTATCCGGCCAACCGGCCGTAACGAAAATGCGATAGTTTGTGTAGCTCCCTTTGCTTGCAGTGAGTGCCACCGCACTTTTACCACGAAGAACGGTCTCGGGGTCCATCGCCGCCGCCAACACCCTGCGGCCGCCAACGCTGAGATCGTGACGGAGAGGCATCGCGCGAGGTGGACGGAGGAAGAAGTCCTGTCGCTCGCCAAGGCAGAGGCCGAACTGTTCCTGGAGAGGGACGCCCGGTTCTTCTTTGTAAATCAAGAACTTACCAGGATGTTCCCCGACCGAACGCTTGAGGCAATCAAGTGCCGACGGCGGCAAGCTGCCCACAAGCAGCTTGTCCGCCAATTCATGGAGGCACTTGAGATCGGTCGGGGTGAAGAGCCGGCGTCCCGCCGTGGAGCAGCGAGCTCGCTGCCTGACGCGGGCGAGGCCGCTGCGCCGCCCGTCGACGCAGCCGAGGACTTCGCGGCCGACACCACCGGGCCGCCGCCGGAGGGGCCGACTGACGCCGCCATCTGGGAGCATCTGGCGGGGCTACCTGCTTCCGCCCAGCGTTTCTCTGCCCTGGATCGAGTCATTGGTCTGGGGCGGGGCACGC
This sequence comes from Schistocerca serialis cubense, assembly GCF_023864345.2. Classification (NCBI taxonomy): domain Eukaryota; kingdom Metazoa; phylum Arthropoda; class Insecta; order Orthoptera; family Acrididae; genus Schistocerca; species Schistocerca serialis. The sequence continues at coordinate 19,286 of NW_026047903.1, forward strand.
CGCCCGATGTCATCCTGGGCATGCTCCCGGATGCCCTTGCGTCGGTCGGGTCCAGGGGGGAGAGGTCGATCACCAGGACACAGCGGCCGCGCCAACCATCCAAGCGGCCGCCTGCCGCCCCGCCGCTGCAGAAGCGCAAGCGGCGCCGCTGGGAATACGCGCGGACACAGGACGCCTTCCGTAGGTCGCGTGCGCGTTGCGTGCGCGGTTTGCTGGACGGCACCCTGCTGCAGCCGCCACCCGACATCCCCGGTCTGCTGGACTTCTGGGCGGACCTCTTCACGAAGAAGCCGATCTCCACCGCCGGCTTCATCCGTGACCGCCTTCTCCCGCACTCGGAGCCTGTCGCTCCTGAGTGCCTATGGGGGCCGGTCACACGTGAGGAGGTCGCTGCTGCCTTGCCGCCCAGGGGATCGGCAGCCGGGCCGGACGGCCTGACTCCAGCGGAGCTGCGGCGCCTGCCGCATGAAGTCCTGGTGAAACTCTTGAACCTCTTCCTCCTGGCCCGCGCCCTCCCCGAGCGTCTGCTTCGCGCCCGGACGTCACTTCTCCCCAAAACGGCTGCACCAACATCCCCCGCTGACTTTCGCCCCATTACGGTCTGCTCGGTGTTGGCGCGGACCTTTCACAAGGTTCTCGCGTCACGCCTGATGCGTGCATGTGCTGTGGACGAACGTCAGCGGGCATTCATCCCCCGGGATGGGATGTTGGAAAA
>NW_026047903.1:25000-30000 GCF_023864345.2 Schistocerca serialis cubense
TAGTAATACATAGACCCATCAGAATACAGATAATATATACAACTGTCCGTATACATGCTGAAAGACTCTGCTCACAATCACAACCACACGGCAGCCACACACTCTTATCACGCACTACTCTCCGCCTGTAACACGCACACAGACAATATGTAAGCACCAGCATGGAACAACACCCAGTGCATCCTCTCCGCCACATGAGACAATCCACACTGTCATAACCAGACTGGGAGGTCCACTCAGAAAACGGAATATCCCACCCCCCCGACAACCACCATTGCTCAGCTAAGCCACCAACACCCACACATGTCCTACACAGGGGTGCACCCAACATCACAATACTGCCTCCTCTCACAGCACACAAACAATGGCAGGAATGAAAGACACAGGTCTGCCACAAGCATGGAATCGGAGCGCCGCCTGTCATGAGCCAAAGGTGCATCCTGACGTGGCAAATCAGATGATGCCGCAGGCATCCACTTACTATAATCACAATCAACAAACCGACCGGCCGCCCCCCCCCCCCCCCCATTACACCTTTCCATACAACAATGTGTACCTTAACCTAAACTATACTGTACCTTAACCTAAACTATACTGTACCTTAACCTAAACTATACTGTACCTTAACCTAAACTATACTGTACCTTAACCTAAACTATACTGTACCTTAACCTAAACTATACTGTACCTTAACCTAAACTATACTGTACCTTAACCTAACCTATACGGTACCTCAACCTAACCTATATTGTGCCTCAACCTAACCTATGTTGCGCCTTAACCTAACCTATGTTGCGCCTTAACCTAACCTATGTTGCGCCTTAACCTAACCTATGTTGCGCCTTAACCTAACCTATGTTGCGCCTTAACCTAACCTATGTTGCGCCTTAACCTAACCTATGTTGCGCCTTAACCTAACCTATGTTGCGCCTTAACCTAACCTATGTTGCGCCTTAACCTAACCTATGTTGCGCCTTAACCTAACCTATGTTGCGCCTTAACCTAACCTATGTTGCGCCTTAACCTAACCTATGTTGCGCCTTAACCTAACCTATGTTGCGCCTTAACCTAACCTATGTTGCGCCTTAACCTAACCTATGTTGCGCCTTAACCTAACCTATGTTGCGCCTTAACCTAACCTATGTTGCGCCTTAACCTAACCTATGTTGCGCCTTAACCTAACCTATGTTGCGCCTTAACCTAACCTATGTTGCGCCTTAACCCAACCTATGTTGCGCCTTAACCCAACCTATGTTGCGCCTTAACCCAACCTATGTTGCGCCTTAACCCAACCTATGTTGCGCCTTAACCCAACCTATGTTGCGCCTTAACCCAACCTATGTTGCGCCTTAACCCAACCTATGTTGCGCCTTAACCCAACCTATGTTGCGCCTTAACCCAACCTATGTTGGGCCTTAACCCAACCTATGTTGGGCCTTAACCCAACACACGTTGGGCCTTAACCCAACACACGTTGGGCCTTAACCCAACACACGTTGGGCCTTAACCCAACACACGTTGGGCCTTAACCCAACACACGTTGGGCCTTAACCCAACACACGTTGGGCCTTAACCCAACACACGTTGGGCCTTAACCCAACACACGTTGGGCCTTAACCCAACACACGTTGGGCCTTAACCCAACACACGTTGGGCCTTAACCCAACACACGTTGGGCCTTAACCCAACACACGTTGGGCCTTAACCCAACACACGTTGGGCCTTAACCCAACACACGTTGGGCCTTAACCCAACACACGTTGGGCCTTAACCCAACACACGTTGGGCCTTAACCTGCTCTGTAATTGTCATACGACGCGTTAAATTAGTGTAGTGTTGCCTAACTGCAACCCCCGCAATATAGTTTGCTACTCGCACTGCCCGGTCCCCAGTGTATCGCTTCATGTTAAACACCTTGCAGCTATACACTGTAATGTGGATGGCAGCAGGACGTACATGCTCAATGCCCTTTGCAGTTGTTCATTGGCATTTGCAGTTGTTCATTGGCATTCGCATGGCGAAGCACTTAGCCTACGCTGTGGTACGGCCTGTGTCAACTGTCCGCTGATGTTGTACGTCCAAATCACACACTGTACTGCACATTGGTCCTCATGTACTGAATGATACATCGTGGTACATGTGACCGTACAACGACTGCGCCAACAACGGCGAACCATGCGGTCCAAATGTTGTGCACTCAGCTACGTGTCGTCTCCCTATAAGAGCTGGATTGCAGTGTGGTATGCCCTGGATGGCGATCAGCATGAGCCGTCTGTTGATGTAGTGGCGCGTGTTGTCAGACGTAGTCGTCTCTTCTCACACACCGTGATAGCATGGTGCACTGCGTTCCACATCTGCGACATGCGACAGAGGCCGGTTGACAGTCGTTCGCGCAATGGACATCGCATACGTACGGGGGCCACCTTCCACGTGTTCGCGAAGCGTGCACATGTTGTTGCGTGTATGTGGGCAGACATAGTGTGTCGTGACACCTGACACAGGCATGCAACAATCGTTGAATTTGCAAATGGCGATGGACGCCTACGTTTGCTGGTGACGTTACGCAAATGAACAACTGGTAAACCGTTGTGGTGCGGTTGTTCTCGCTAGAGGTGAATCAGTGATGGCGACGATCGGTTGAGCTACCAACCGGTTGTTCCAGCGATACCCACCATGCCCACAAACGTGAATGGCATCTGGGTGTGAAGCGATACGCGGCGGTGGCTGGGTGGGACCGTCCCCGGCTGGTGAGGGGGGGCCTCCCGGCGTGCTGGCCGCGCGGTGCGTGGGCGCACGCGCTACAGCCGGCTGGTGGGGGCGGCCAGTGGCAGGCGCGCCGGCCGACGGAGGCGGCAGGCGGCGCAGCTGCGCGCCGGCGCACCCTGCACGCGGCGCCGTGCGGCCAAAGTAGGTCCTCGCGGGCCCGGTGCGAAGCGCGGTGGACATCTGCAGTGTGCTGGTCCGATTGAGGACTGTGTGCGCTGAGGATGCGCCGCCGCCCGGCGCTCGGCGCCGCGACGCCGTCTGCTGCTCGGTCGCCTCTGCGGTTCTCGCAGGTGGTTTGTATCGCAGCTGTGCGGACGTGTTGGCGCGTGCGCTGTGCTGGGAGAGTTCGCTTCGGCACCCAAGTGGGGCTTTTGTCCTTCTGTGGCGCTGGCGTTGGAGCTGCCGGTCACCGTAGGTGGCGCGTGTTGTCTCCCGCCGGCAATGCCACGACAGCACGCTCCCGGGCCTCTGTCGGCAGCGGCAAGCTCAGTTGGGAGCACGGGTGGTCGCACCTAAAGCGTCTACTCGCCAAACCCCGGGCGATTGCGCCTCTCTCGAACCCGACCAAGTACTTAGGACGGCGCTGCGCGCCGCCGGGACCTGAGAGGGTTTCGAGGTGTATGGTGCAGGGGAGCTCAGCCTCCTCCTGTTTGCAGAATAATTGAGCGGACGCTTGCGTGTTCGCGCGGGCCCCCGGGACACACTCCCGGGCGGCCGGCTGCTCAGCTCTAGTTGACGCAGCTCCCTGGTTGATCCTGCCAGTAGTCATATGCTTGTCTCAAAGATTAAGCCATGCATGTCTCAGTACAAGCCGCATTAAGGTGAAACCGCGAATGGCTCATTAAATCAGTTATGGTTCCTTAGATCGTACCCACGTTACTTGGATAACTGTGGTAATTCTAGAGCTAATACATGCAAACAGAGTCCCGACCAGAGATGGAAGGGACGCTTTTATTAGATCAAAACCAATCGGTCGGCTCGTCCGGTCCGTTTGCCTTGGTGACTCTGAATAACTTTGGGCTGATCGCACGGTCCTCGTACCGGCGACGCATCTTTCAAATGTCTGCCTTATCAACTGTCGATGGTAGGTTCTGCGCCTACCATGGTTGTAACGGGTAACGGGGAATCAGGGTTCGATTCCGGAGAGGGAGCCTGAGAAACGGCTACCACATCCAAGGAAGGCAGCAGGCGCGCAAATTACCCACTCCCGGCACGGGGAGGTAGTGACGAAAAATAACGATACGGGACTCATCCGAGGCCCCGTAATCGGAATGAGTACACTTTAAATCCTTTAACGAGTATCTATTGGAGGGCAAGTCTGGTGCCAGCAGCCGCGGTAATTCCAGCTCCAATAGCGTATATTAAAGTTGTTGCGGTTAAAAAGCTCGTAGTTGGATTTGTGTCCCACGCTGTTGGTTCACCGCCCGTCGGTGTTTAACTGGCATGTATCGTGGGACGTCCTGCCGGTGGGGCGAGCTGAAGGCGTGCGACGCGCCTCGTGCGTGCTCGTGCGTCCCGAGGCGGACCCCGTTGCAATCCTACCAGGGTGCTCTTGAGTGAGTGTCTCGGTGGGCCGGCACGTTTACTTTGAACAAATTAGAGTGCTTAAAGCAGGCAAGCCCGCCTGAATACTGTGTGCATGGAATAATGGAATAGGACCTCGGTTCTATTTTGTTGGTTTTCGGAACCCGAGGTAATGATTAATAGGGACAGGCGGGGGCATTCGTATTGCGACGTTAGAGGTGAAATTCTTGGATCGTCGCAAGACGAACAGAAGCGAAAGCATTTGCCAAGTATGTTTTCATTAATCAAGAACGAAAGTTAGAGGTTCGAAGGCGATCAGATACCGCCCTAGTTCTAACCATAAACGATGCCAGCCAGCGATCCGCCGCAGTTCCTCCGATGACTCGGCGGGCAGCCTCCGGGAAACCAAAGCTTTTGGGTTCCGGGGGAAGTATGGTTGCAAAGCTGAAACTTAAAGGAATTGACGGAAGGGCACCACCAGGAGTGGAGCCTGCGGCTTAATTTGACTCAACACGGGAAACCTCACCAGGCCCGGACACCGGAAGGATTGACAGATTGATAGCTCTTTCTTGATTCGGTGGGTGGTGGTGCATGGCCGTTCTTAGTTGGTGGAGCGATTTGTCTGGTTAATTCCGATAACGAACGAGACTCTAGCCTGCTAACTAGTCGCGTGACATCCTTCGTGCTGTCAGCGATTACTTTTCTTCTTA
>NW_026047903.1:37500-45000 GCF_023864345.2 Schistocerca serialis cubense
TACAACTGTCCGTATACATGCTGAAAGACTCTGCTCACAATCACAACCACACGGCAGCCACACACTCTTATCACGCACTACTCTCCGCCTGTAACACGCACACAGACAATATGTAAGCACCAGCATGGAACAACACCCAGTGCATCCTCTCCGCCACATGAGACAATCCACACTGTCATAACCAGACTGGGAGGTCCACTCAGAAAACGGAATATCCCACCCCCCCGACAACCACCATTGCTCAGCTAAGCCACCAACACCCACACATGTCCTACACAGGGGTGCACCCAACATCACAATACTGCCTCCTCTCACAGCACACAAACAATGGCAGGAATGAAAGACACAGGTCTGCCACAAGCATGGAATCGGAGCGCCGCCTGTCATGAGCCAAAGGTGCATCCTGACGTGGCAAATCAGATGATGCCGCAGGCATCCACTTACTATAATCACAATCAACAAACCGACCGGCCGCCCCCCCCCCCCCCCCATTACACCTTTCCATACAACAATGTGTACCTTAACCTAAACTATACTGTACCTTAACCTAAACTATACTGTACCTTAACCTAAACTATACTGTACCTTAACCTAAACTATACTGTACCTTAACCTAAACTATACTGTACCTTAACCTAAACTATACTGTACCTTAACCTAAACTATACTGTACCTTAACCTAACCTATACGGTACCTCAACCTAACCTATATTGTGCCTCAACCTAACCTATGTTGCGCCTTAACCTAACCTATGTTGCGCCTTAACCTAACCTATGTTGCGCCTTAACCTAACCTATGTTGCGCCTTAACCTAACCTATGTTGCGCCTTAACCTAACCTATGTTGCGCCTTAACCTAACCTATGTTGCGCCTTAACCTAACCTATGTTGCGCCTTAACCTAACCTATGTTGCGCCTTAACCTAACCTATGTTGCGCCTTAACCTAACCTATGTTGCGCCTTAACCTAACCTATGTTGCGCCTTAACCTAACCTATGTTGCGCCTTAACCTAACCTATGTTGCGCCTTAACCTAACCTATGTTGCGCCTTAACCTAACCTATGTTGCGCCTTAACCTAACCTATGTTGCGCCTTAACCTAACCTATGTTGCGCCTTAACCTAACCTATGTTGCGCCTTAACCCAACCTATGTTGCGCCTTAACCCAACCTATGTTGCGCCTTAACCCAACCTATGTTGCGCCTTAACCCAACCTATGTTGCGCCTTAACCCAACCTATGTTGCGCCTTAACCCAACCTATGTTGCGCCTTAACCCAACCTATGTTGCGCCTTAACCCAACCTATGTTGCGCCTTAACCCAACCTATGTTGCGCCTTAACCCAACCTATGTTGGGCCTTAACCCAACCTATGTTGGGCCTTAACCCAACCTATGTTGGGCCTTAACCCAACACACGTTGGGCCTTAACCCAACACACGTTGGGCCTTAACCCAACACACGTTGGGCCTTAACCCAACACACGTTGGGCCTTAACCCAACACACGTTGGGCCTTAACCCAACACACGTTGGGCCTTAACCCAACACACGTTGGGCCTTAACCCAACACACGTTGGGCCTTAACCCAACACACGTTGGGCCTTAACCCAACACACGTTGGGCCTTAACCCAACACACGTTGGGCCTTAACCCAACACACGTTGGGCCTTAACCCAACACACGTTGGGCCTTAACCCAACACACGTTGGGCCTTAACCCAACACACGTTGGGCCTTAACCTGCTCTGTAATTGTCATACGACGCGTTAAATTAGTGTAGTGTTGCCTAACTGCAACCCCCGCAATATAGTTTGCTACTCGCACTGCCCGGTCCCCAGTGTATCGCTTCATGTTAAACACCTTGCAGCTATACACTGTAATGTGGATGGCAGCAGGACGTACATGCTCAATGCCCTTTGCAGTTGTTCATTGGCATTTGCAGTTGTTCATTGGCATTCGCATGGCGAAGCACTTAGCCTACGCTGTGGTACGGCCTGTGTCAACTGTCCGCTGATGTTGTACGTCCAAATCACACACTGTACTGCACATTGGTCCTCATGTACTGAATGATACATCGTGGTACATGTGACCGTACAACGACTGCGCCAACAACGGCGAACCATGCGGTCCAAATGTTGTGCACTCAGCTACGTGTCGTCTCCCTATAAGAGCTGGATTGCAGTGTGGTATGCCCTGGATGGCGATCAGCATGAGCCGTCTGTTGATGTAGTGGCGCGTGTTGTCAGACGTAGTCGTCTCTTCTCACACACCGTGATAGCATGGTGCACTGCGTTCCACATCTGCGACATGCGACAGAGGCCGGTTGACAGTCGTTCGCGCAATGGACATCGCATACGTACGGGGGCCACCTTCCACGTGTTCGCGAAGCGTGCACATGTTGTTGCGTGTATGTGGGCAGACATAGTGTGTCGTGACACCTGACACAGGCATGCAACAATCGTTGAATTTGCAAATGGCGATGGACGCCTACGTTTGCTGGTGACGTTACGCAAATGAACAACTGGTAAACCGTTGTGGTGCGGTTGTTCTCGCTAGAGGTGAATCAGTGATGGCGACGATCGGTTGAGCTACCAACCGGTTGTTCCAGCGATACCCACCATGCCCACGAACGTGAATGGCATCTGGGTGTGAAGCGATACGCGGCGGTGGCTGGGTGGGACCGTCCCCGGCCGGTGAGGGGGGGCCTCCCGGCGTGCTGGCCGCGCGGTGCGTGGGCGCACGCGCTACAGCCGGCTGGTGGGGGCGGCCAGTGGCAGGCGCGCCGGCCGACGGAGGCGGCAGGCGGCGCAGCTGCGCGCCGGCGCACCCTGCACGCGGCGCCGTGCGGCCAAAGTAGGTCCTCGCGGGCCCGGTGCGAAGCGCGGTGGACATCTGCAGTGTGCTGGTCCGATTGAGGACTGTGTGCGCTGAGGATGCGCCGCCGCCCGGCGCTCGGCGCCGCGACGCCGTCTGCTGCTCGGTCGCCTCTGCGGTTCTCGCAGGTGGTTTGTATCGCAGCTGTGCGGACGTGTTGGCGCGTGCGCTGTGCTGGGAGAGTTCGCTTCGGCACCCAAGTGGGGCTTTTGTCCTTCTGTGGCGCTGGCGTTGGAGCTGCCGGTCACCGTAGGTGGCGCGTGTTGTCTCCCGCCGGCAATGCCACGACAGCACGCTCCCGGGCCTCTGTCGGCAGCGGCAAGCTCAGTTGGGAGCACGGGTGGTCGCACCTAAAGCGTCTACTCGCCAAACCCCGGGCGATTGCGCCTCTCTCGAACCCGACCAAGTACTTAGGACGGCGCTGCGCGCCGCCGGGACCTGAGAGGGTTTCGAGGTGTATGGTGCAGGGGAGCTCAGCCTCCTCCTGTTTGCAGAATAATTGAGCGGACGCTTGCGTGTTCGCGCGGGCCCCCGGGACACACTCCCGGGCGGCCGGCTGCTCAGCTCTAGTTGACGCAGCTCCCTGGTTGATCCTGCCAGTAGTCATATGCTTGTCTCAAAGATTAAGCCATGCATGTCTCAGTACAAGCCGCATTAAGGTGAAACCGCGAATGGCTCATTAAATCAGTTATGGTTCCTTAGATCGTACCCACGTTACTTGGATAACTGTGGTAATTCTAGAGCTAATACATGCAAACAGAGTCCCGACCAGAGATGGAAGGGACGCTTTTATTAGATCAAAACCAATCGGTCGGCTCGTCCGGTCCGTTTGCCTTGGTGACTCTGAATAACTTTGGGCTGATCGCACGGTCCTCGTACCGGCGACGCATCTTTCAAATGTCTGCCTTATCAACTGTCGATGGTAGGTTCTGCGCCTACCATGGTTGTAACGGGTAACGGGGAATCAGGGTTCGATTCCGGAGAGGGAGCCTGAGAAACGGCTACCACATCCAAGGAAGGCAGCAGGCGCGCAAATTACCCACTCCCGGCACGGGGAGGTAGTGACGAAAAATAACGATACGGGACTCATCCGAGGCCCCGTAATCGGAATGAGTACACTTTAAATCCTTTAACGAGTATCTATTGGAGGGCAAGTCTGGTGCCAGCAGCCGCGGTAATTCCAGCTCCAATAGCGTATATTAAAGTTGTTGCGGTTAAAAAGCTCGTAGTTGGATTTGTGTCCCACGCTGTTGGTTCACCGCCCGTCGGTGTTTAACTGGCATGTATCGTGGGACGTCCTGCCGGTGGGGCGAGCTGAAGGCGTGCGACGCGCCTCGTGCGTGCTCGTGCGTCCCGAGGCGGACACCGTTGCAATCCTACCAGGGTGCTCTTGAGTGAGTGTCTCGGTGGGCCGGCACGTTTACTTTGAACAAATTAGAGTGCTTAAAGCAGGCAAGCCCGCCTGAATACTGTGTGCATGGAATAATGGAATAGGACCTCGGTTCTATTTTGTTGGTTTTCGGAACCCGAGGTAATGATTAATAGGGACAGGCGGGGGCATTCGTATTGCGACGTTAGAGGTGAAATTCTTGGATCGTCGCAAGACGAACAGAAGCGAAAGCATTTGCCAAGTATGTTTTCATTAATCAAGAACGAAAGTTAGAGGTTCGAAGGCGATCAGATACCGCCCTAGTTCTAACCATAAACGATGCCAGCCAGCGATCCGCCGCAGTTCCTCCGATGACTCGGCGGGCAGCCTCCGGGAAACCAAAGCTTTTGGGTTCCGGGGGAAGTATGGTTGCAAAGCTGAAACTTAAAGGAATTGACGGAAGGGCACCACCAGGAGTGGAGCCTGCGGCTTAATTTGACTCAACACGGGAAACCTCACCAGGCCCGGACACCGGAAGGATTGACAGATTGATAGCTCTTTCTTGATTCGGTGGGTGGTGGTGCATGGCCGTTCTTAGTTGGTGGAGCGATTTGTCTGGTTAATTCCGATAACGAACGAGACTCTAGCCTGCTAACTAGTCGCGTGACATCCTTCGTGCTGTCAGCGATTACTTTTCTTCTTAGAGGGACAGGCGGCTTCTAGCCGCACGAGATTGAGCAATAACAGGTCTGTGATGCCCTTAGATGTTCTGGGCCGCACGCGCGCTACACTGAAGGAATCAGCGTGTCTTCCTAGGCCGAAAGGTCGGGGTAACCCGCTGAACCTCCTTCGTGCTAGGGATTGGGGCTTGCAATTGTTCCCCATGAACGAGGAATTCCCAGTAAGCGCGAGTCATAAGCTCGCGTTGATTACGTCCCTGCCCTTTGTACACACCGCCCGTCGCTACTACCGATTGAATGATTTAGTGAGGTCTTCGGACTGGTACGCGGCATTGACTCTGTCGTTGCCGATGCTACCGGAAAGATGACCAAACTTGATCATTTAGAGGAAGTAAAAGTCGTAACAAGGTTTCCGTAGGTGAACCTGCGGAAGGATCATTACCGACTAGACTGCATGTCTTTCGATGTGCGTGTCGTGTCGCGCAACACGCTACCTGTACGGCTCGCAGTAGCCGTGCGCCGCGTGCGGAACCACGCGTGCTTCTCAAAACTAACGCCAATGTTGTGTGGTACGAGCGCTGAAGCGCTGGAGCGGCTGGCCTGCGGCACCTGGCGCCTGGCGCCGGTTTTGAATGACTTTCGCCCGACTGCCTGTCCGCTCCGGTGTGGAGCCGTACGACGCCCATCGGCCGTGAGGCTGTTGGACACAGAACGCTTGAACAGGGGCCGCCACACGCCTACGTCCCGCCTATGCAACTGTCTTGAAAGAGACAGTGGAAACTAAGAAAAAGATCACCCAGGACGGTGGATCACTCGGCTCGTGGGTCGATGAAGAACGCAGCAAATTGCGCGTCGACATGTGAACTGCAGGACACATGAACATCGACGTTTCGAACGCACATTGCGGTCCATGGATTCCGTTCCCGGGCCACGTCTGGCTGAGGGTCGGCTACGTATACTGAAGCGCGCGGCGTTTGCCCCGCTTCGCAGACCTGGGAGCGTCGCGGCCGCCTGTGGGGCCGGCCGCGCCTCCTTAAACGTGCGATGCGCGCCCGTCGCCTGGCGGTTCGCATACCGGTACTTACTCGGTAGCGTGCACAGCCGGCTGGCGGTGTGGCGTGCGACACCTCGTACAACGACCTCAGAGCAGGCGAGACTACCCGCTGAATTTAAGCATATTACTAAGCGGAGGAAAAGAAACTAACAAGGATTCCCCCAGTAGCGGCGAGCGAACAGGGAAGAGTCCAGCACCGAACCCCGCAGGCTGCCGCCTGTCGTGGCATGTGGTGTTTGGGAGGGTCCACTACCCCGACGCCTCGCGCCGAGCCCAAGTCCAACTTGAATGAGGCCACGGCCCGTAGAGGGTGCCAGGCCCGTAGCGGCCGGTGCGAGCGTCGGCGGGACCTCTCCTTCGAGTCGGGTTGCTTGAGAGTGCAGCTCCAAGTGGGTGGTAAACTCCATCTGAGACTAAATATGACCACGAGACCGATAGCGAACAAGTACCGTGAGGGAAAGTTGAAAAGAACTTTGAAGAGAGAGTTCAAAAGTACGTGAAACCGTTCTGGGGTAAACGTGAGAAGTCCGAAAGGTCGAACGGGTGAGATTCACGCCCATCCGGCCACTGGCCTCCGCCCTCGGCAGATGGGGCCGGCCGCCCGCGCGGAGCAATCCGCGGCGGGGTCGTGTCCGGTTGCCTTTCCACTCGCCGCGGGGTGGGGCCGTTCCGGTGTGCGGTGGGCCGCACTTCTCCCCTAGTAGGACGTCGCGACCCGCTGGGTGCCGGCCTACGGCCCGGGTGCGCAGCCTGTCCTTCCGCGGGCCTCGGTTCGCGTCTGTTGGGCAGAGCCCCGGTGTCCTGGCTGGCTGCCCGGCGGTATATCTGGAGGAGTCGATTCGCCCCTTTGGGCGCTCGGGCTCCCGGCAAGCGCGCGCGGTTCTTCCCGGATGACGGACCTACCTGGCCCGGCCCCGGACCCGCGCCGCTGTTGGCTCGGGATGCTCTCGGGCGGAATAATCGCTCCCGTCAGCGGCGCTTCAGCTTTGGACAATTTCACGACCCGTCTTGAAACACGGACCAAGGAGTCTAACATGTGCGCGAGTCATTGGGCTGTACGAAACCTAAAGGCGTAATGAAAGTGAAGGTCTCGCCTTGCGCGGGCCGAGGGAGGATGGGGCTTCCCCGCCCTTCACGGGGCGGCGGCCTCCGCACTCCCGGGGCGTCTCGTCCTCATTGCGAGGTGAGGCGCACCTAGAGCGTACACGTTGGGACCCGAAAGATGGTGAACTATGCCTGGCCAGGACGAAGTCAGGGGAAACCCTGATGGAGGTCCGTAGCGATTCTGACGTGCAAATCGATCGTCGGAGCTGGGTATAGGGGCGAAAGACTAATCGAACCATCTAGTAGCTGGTTCCCTCCGAAGTTTCCCTCAGGATAGCTGGTGCTCGTACGAGTCTCATCCGGTAAAGCGAATGATTAGAGGCCTTGGGGCCGAAACGACCTCAACCTATTCTCAAACTTTAAATGGGTGAGATCTCCGGCTTGCTTGATATGCTGAAGCCGCGAGCAAACGACTCGGATCGGA
>NW_026047903.1:50000-52500 GCF_023864345.2 Schistocerca serialis cubense
CTTAACCTAACCCATATTGCGCCTTAACCTAACCCATATTGCGCCTTAACCTAACCCATATTGCGCCTTAACCTAACCCATATTGCGCCTTAACCTAACCCATATTGCGCCTTAACCTAACCCATATTGCGCCTTAACCCTAACCCATATTGCGCCTTAACCTAACCCATATTGCGCCTTAACCTAACCCATATTGCGCCTTAACCTAACCCATATTGCGCCTTAACCTAACCCATATTGCGCCTTAACCTAACCCATATTGCGCCTTAACCTAACCTATATTGTCCCTTAACCTAACCCATATTGTCGCTTAACCTAACCTATATTGCGCCTTAACCTAACCCATATTGCGCCTTAACCTAACCCATATTGTATATTGTCCCTTAACCTAACCTATATTGTCCCTTAACCTAACCTATATTGTCCCTTAACCTAACCCATATTGTCCCTTAACCTAACCTATATTGTCCCTTAACCTAACCTATATTGTCCCTTAACCTAACCTATATTGTCCCTTAACCTAACCTATATTGTCCCTTAACCTAACGTCCCTTAACCTAACCTATATTGTCCCTTAACCTAACCTATATTGTCCCTTAACCTAACCTATATTGTCCCTTAACCTAACCCATATTGTCCCTTAACCTAACCGATATTGTCCCTTAACCTAACCTATATTGTCCCTTAACCTAACCTATATTGTCCCTTAACCTAACCTATATTGTCCCTTAACCTAACCTATATTGTCCCTTAACCTAACCTATATTGTCCCTTAACCTAACCTATATTGTCCCTTAACCTAACCTATATTGTCCCTTAACCTAACCTATATTGTCCCTTAACCTAACCTATATTGTCCCTTAACCTAACCTATATTGTCCCTTAACCTAACCTATATTGTCCCTTAACCTAACCTATATTGTCCCTTAACCTAACCCATATTGTCCCTTAACCTAACCCATATTGTCCCTTAACCTAACCCATATTGTCCCTTAACCTAACCCATATTGTCCCTTAACCTAACCTATATTGTCCCTTAACCTAACCCATATTGTCACCTTAACCTAACCCATATTGTACCGTAACCTAACCTATATTGTACCTTAACCTAACCTATATTGTACCTTAACCCAACACACGTTGGGCCTTAACCTGCTCTGTAATTGTCATACGACGCGTTAAATTAGTGTAGTGTTGCCTAACTGCAACCCCCGCAATATAGTTTGCTACTCGCACTGCCCGGTCCCCAGAGTATCGCTTCATGTTAAACACCTTGCAGCTATACACTGTAATGCGGATGGCAGCAGGACGTACATGCTCAATGCCCTTCGCAGTTGTTCATTGGCATTCGCATGGCGAAGCACAGCCTACGTTGTGGTACGGCTTGTGTCAACTGTCCGCTGATGTTGTACGTCCAAATCACACACTGTACTGCACATTGGTCCTCATGTACTGAATGATACATCGTGGTACATGTGTGACCGTACCACGACTGCGCCAACAACGGCGAACCATACGGTCCAAATATTGTGCACTCAGCTACGTGTCGTCTCCCTATAAGAGCTGGATTGAAGTATGGTATGCCGTGGATGGCGATCAGCATGAGCCGTCTGTTGATGTAGTGGCGCGTGTTGTCAGACGTAGTCGTCTCTTCTCACACACCGTGATAGCATGGTGCACTGCGTTCCACATCTGCGACATGCGACAGAGGCCGGTTGACAGTCGTTCGCGCAATGGACATCGCATACGTACGGGGGCCACCTTCCACGTGTTCGCGAAGCGTGCACATGTTGTTGCGTGTATGTGGGCAGACATAGTGTGTCGTGACACCTGACACAGGCATGCAACAATCGTTGAATTTGCAAATGGCGATGGACGTCTACGTTTGCTGGTGACGTTACGCAAATGAAGAACTGGTAAACCGTTGTGGTGCGGTTGTTCTCGCTAGAGGTGAATCAGTGATGGCGACGATCGGTTGAGCTACCAACCGGTTGTTTCAGCGATACCCACCATGCCCACGAACGTGAATGGCATGTGGGTGTGAAGCGATACGCGGCGGTGGCTGGGTGGGACCGTCCCCGGCCGGTGAGGGGGGGCCTCCCGGCGTGCTGGCCGCGCGGTGCGTGGGCGCACGCGCTACAGCCGGCTGGTGGGGGCGGCCAGTGGCAGGCGCGCCGGCCGACGGAGGCGGCAGGCGGCGCAGCTGCGCGCCGGCGCACCCTGCACGCGGCGCCGTGCGGCCAAAGTAGGTCCTCGCGGGCCCGGTGCGAAGCGCGGTGGACATCTGCAGTGTGCTGGTCCGATTGAGGACTGTGTGCGCTGAGGATGCGCCGCCGCCCGGCGCTCGGCGCCGCGACGCCGTCTGCTGCTCGGTCGCCTCTGCGGTTCTCGCAGGTGGATTGTATCGCAGCTGTGCGGACGTGTTGGCGCGTGCGCTGTGCTGGGAGAGTTCGCTTCGGCACCCAAGTGGGGCTTTTGTCCTTCTGTGGCGCTGGCGTTG
>NW_026047903.1:62500-65000 GCF_023864345.2 Schistocerca serialis cubense
TAACCTATATTGTCCCTTAACCTAACCCATATTGTCCCTTAACCTAACCGATATTGTCCCTTAACCTAACCTATATTGTCCCTTAACCTAACCTATATTGTCCCTTAACCTAACCTATATTGTCCCTTAACCTAACCTATATTGTCCCTTAACCTAACCTATATTGTCCCTTAACCTAACCTATATTGTCCCTTAACCTAACCTATATTGTCCCTTAACCTAACCTATATTGTCCCTTAACCTAACCTATATTGTCCCTTAACCTAACCTATATTGTCCCTTAACCTAACCTATATTGTCCCTTAACCTAACCTATATTGTCCCTTAACCTAACCCATATTGTCCCTTAACCTAACCCATATTGTCCCTTAACCTAACCCATATTGTCCCTTAACCTAACCCATATTGTCCCTTAACCTAACCTATATTGTCCCTTAACCTAACCCATATTGTCCCTTAACCTAACCCATATTGTACCGTAACCTAACCTATATTGTACCTTAACCTAACCTATATTGTACCTTAACCCAACACACGTTGGGCCTTAACCTGCTCTGTAATTGTCATACGACGCGTTAAATTAGTGTAGTGTTGCCTAACTGCAACCCCCGCAATATAGTTTGCTACTCGCACTGCCCGGTCCCCAGAGTATCGCTTCATGTTAAACACCTTGCAGCTATACACTGTAATGCGGATGGCAGCAGGACGTACATGCTCAATGCCCTTCGCAGTTGTTCATTGGCATTCGCATGGCGAAGCACAGCCTACGTTGTGGTACGGCTTGTGTCAACTGTCCGCTGATGTTGTACGTCCAAATCACACACTGTACTGCACATTGGTCCTCATGTACTGAATGATACATCGTGGTACATGTGTGACCGTACCACGACTGCGCCAACAACGGCGAACCATACGGTCCAAATATTGTGCACTCAGCTACGTGTCGTCTCCCTATAAGAGCTGGATTGAAGTATGGTATGCCGTGGATGGCGATCAGCATGAGCCGTCTGTTGATGTAGTGGCGCGTGTTGTCAGACGTAGTCGTCTCTTCTCACACACCGTGATAGCATGGTGCACTGCGTTCCACATCTGCGACATGCGACAGAGGCCGGTTGACAGTCGTTCGCGCAATGGACATCGCATACGTACGGGGGCCACCTTCCACGTGTTCGCGAAGCGTGCACATGTTGTTGCGTGTATGTGGGCAGACATAGTGTGTCGTGACACCTGACACAGGCATGCAACAATCGTTGAATTTGCAAATGGCGATGGACGTCTACGTTTGCTGGTGACGTTACGCAAATGAAGAACTGGTAAACCGTTGTGGTGCGGTTGTTCTCGCTAGAGGTGAATCAGTGATGGCGACGATCGGTTGAGCTACCAACCGGTTGTTTCAGCGATACCCACCATGCCCACGAACGTGAATGGCATGTGGGTGTGAAGCGATACGCGGCGGTGGCTGGGTGGGACCGTCCCCGGCCGGTGAGGGGGGGCCTCCCGGCGTGCTGGCCGCGCGGTGCGTGGGCGCACGCGCTACAGCCGGCTGGTGGGGGCGGCCAGTGGCAGGCGCGCCGGCCGACGGAGGCGGCAGGCGGCGCAGCTGCGCGCCGGCGCACCCTGCACGCGGCGCCGTGCGGCCAAAGTAGGTCCTCGCGGGCCCGGTGCGAAGCGCGGTGGACATCTGCAGTGTGCTGGTCCGATTGAGGACTGTGTGCGCTGAGGATGCGCCGCCGCCCGGCGCTCGGCGCCGCGACGCCGTCTGCTGCTCGGTCGCCTCTGCGGTTCTCGCAGGTGGATTGTATCGCAGCTGTGCGGACGTGTTGGCGCGTGCGCTGTGCTGGGAGAGTTCGCTTCGGCACCCAAGTGGGGCTTTTGTCCTTCTGTGGCGCTGGCGTTGGAGCTGCCGGCCACCGTAGGTGGCGCGTGTTGTCTCCCGCCGGCAATGCCACGACAGCACGCTCCCGGGCCTCTGTCGGCAGCGGCAAGCTCAGTTGGGAGCACGGGTGGTCGCACCTAAAGCGTCTACTCGCCAAACTCCGGGCGATTGCGCCTCTCTCGAACCCGACCAAGTACTTAGGACGGCGCTGCGCGCCGCCGGGACCTGAGAGGGTTTCGAGGTGTATTGTGCAGGGGAGCTCAGCCTCCTCCTGTTTGCAGAATAATTGAGCGGACGCTTGCGTGTTCGCGCGGGCCCCCGGGACACACTCCCGGGCGGCCGGCTGCTCAGCTCTAGTTGACGCAGCTCCCTGGTTGATCCTGCCAGTAGTCATATGCTTGTCTCAAAGATTAAGCCATGCATGTCTCAGTACAAGCCGCATTAAGGTGAAACCGCGAATGGCTCATTAAATCAGTTATGGTTCCTTAGATCGTACCCACGTTACTTGGATAACTGTGGTAATTCTAGAGCTAATACATGCAAACAGAGTCCCGACCAGAGATGGAAGGGACGCTTTTATTAGATCAAAACCAATCGGTCGGCTCGTCCGGTCCGTTTGCCTTG
>NW_026047904.1:7500-15000 GCF_023864345.2 Schistocerca serialis cubense
CTCCCCGTGCCGGGAGTGGGTAATTTGCGCGCCTGCTGCCTTCCTTGGATGTGGTAGCCGTTTCTCAGGCTCCCTCTCCGGAATCGAACCCTGATTCCCCGTTACCCGTTACAACCATGGTAGGCGCAGAACCTACCATCGACAGTTGATAAGGCAGACATTTGAAAGATGCGTCGCCGGTACGAGGACCGTGCGATCAGCCCAAAGTTATTCAGAGTCACCAAGGCAAACGGACCGGACGAGCCGACCGATTGGTTTTGATCTAATAAAAGCGTCCCTTCCATCTCTGGTCGGGACTCTGTTTGCATGTATTAGCTCTAGAATTACCACAGTTATCCAAGTAACGTGGGTACGATCTAAGGAACCATAACTGATTTAATGAGCCATTCGCGGTTTCACCTTAATGCGGCTTGTACTGAGACATGCATGGCTTAATCTTTGAGACAAGCATATGACTACTGGCAGGATCAACCAGGGAGCTGCGTCAACTAGAGCTGAGCAGCCGGCCGCCCGGGAGTGTGTCCCGGGGGCCCGCGCGAACACGCAAGCGTCCGCTCAATTATTCTGCAAACAGGAGGAGGCTGAGCTCCCCTGCACAACACACCTCGAAACCCTCTCAGGTCCCGGCGGCGCGCAGCGCCGTCCTAAGTACTTGGTCGGGTTCGAGAGAGGCGCAATCGCCCGGAGTTAGGCGAGTAGACGCTTTAGGTGCGACCACCCGTGCTCCCAACTGAGCTTGCCGCTGCCGACAGAGGCCCGGGAGCGTGCTGTCGTGGCATTGCCGGCGGGAGACAACACGCGCCACCTACGGTGACCGGCAGCTCCAACGCCAGCGCCACAGAAGGACAAAAGCCCCACTTGGGTGCCGAAGCGAACTCTCCCAGCACAGCGCACGCGCCAACACGTCCGCACAGCTGCGATACAAACCACCTGCGAGAACCGCTGGGGCGACCGAGCAGCAGACGGCGTCGCGGCGCCGAGCGCCGGGCGGCGGCGCATCCTCAGCGCACACAGTCCTCAATCGGACCAGCACACTGCAGATGGCCACCGCGCTTCGCACCGGGCCCGCGAGGACCTACTTTGGCCGCAAGGCGCCGCGAGCAGGGGGCGCCGGCGCGCAGCTGCGCCGCCTGCCGCGTCCGTCGGCCGGCGCGCCTGCCACTGGCCGCCCCCACCAGCCGGCTGTAGCGCGTGCGCCCACGCACCGCGCTGCCAGCACGCCGGGCGGCCCCCCCTCACCGGCCGGGGACGGTCCCACCCAGCCACCGCCGCGTATCGCCTCACACCCAGATCCCCTTTCGCGTTCGTGGGCATGGTGGGTCCCCTTTCACGTTCGTGGGCATGGTGGGTATCCCTGAAACAACCGGTTAATAGCTCGACCGATCGTCGCCAACACTGATTCACCTCTAGCGAGAACAACCGCACCACAACGGGTTACCTGTTGTTCATTTGCGTAACGTCACCAGCAAACGTAGACGTCCATCGCCATTTGCAACGAGTATTGCATGCCTGTGTCAGGTGTCACAACACACTACGTCTGCCCACATAGACGCAACAACATGTGCACGCCTCGAGAACACGTGGAAGGTAGCCCCCGTACGTATGCGGTGTCCATTGCGCGAACGACTGTCAGCCGGCCTCTGCAGGATGTCGCAGATGTGGAACGCGGTGCAACATGCTATCACGGTGTGTGAGAAGAGACGACTACGTCCGAATACACGCTCCACTACATCAACAGACTGCTCATGCTGATCGCCATCCAGGGCGTCCGTTCCTCCCACACGTCTGAATGGCGTACCACACTGCAATCCAGCTCTTATAGGGAGACGACACGTAGCTGCGTGCACAATATTTGGACTGTATGGTCTGCCGTTGCTAGGCGCAGTCGTCGTACGGTCACACATGTGCCACGATGTATCATTCAGTACATACGGACCAATGTGCAGTACAGTTTGTGGGTTTTGCGTACATCGGCGGACAGGTGACAGGCCGTACCACAACGTAGGCTGAGTACGTCGGCATGCGAAGGGCATTGAACATGCAAACTTCTCAACGACCAGCTTGCGAAGGCAGGGGGGAAGGGGGGGGGGCATGTACGTCCTGCTGCTATCCACATTACAGTGTATAGCAGGAGCATGTGGAAAGTCAGCAACACCTGCAAGGTGTTTAACATGACGCGATACACAGGGGACCGGGCAGTGCGAATAGCGAACTATATTGCGAGGGTTGCGGTTAGGCAACACTACACTAATTTAACGAGTTGCATAACAATTACAGAGCAGGTTCAGCGACAACGTGCGTCAGGTTAAGGCGCAATATAGGTTAGGTTGAGGCACAATATAGGTTAGGTTAAGGCACAAATTGGGTTACGTTAAGGCACAACATGGGTTACGTTAAGGCACAACATGGGTTACGTTAAGGCACAAATTAGGTTAAGGCCAAATTAGGTTACGTTAAGGCACAAATTAGGTTACGTTAAGGCACAAATTAGGTTACGTTAAGGCACAAATTAGGTTACGTTAAGGCACAAATTAGGTTACGTTAAGGCACAAATTAGGTTACGTTAAGGCACAAATTAGGTTACGTTAAGGCACAAATTAGGTTACGTTAAGGCACAAATTACGTTAAGGCACAGAATTAGGTTACGTTAAGGCACAAATTAGGTTACGTTAAGGCACAAATTAGGGTTACGTTAAGGCACAAATTAGGTTACGTTAAGGCACAAATTAGGTTACGTTAAGGCACAAATTAGGTTACGTTAAGGCACAAATTAGGTTACGTTAAGGCACAAATTAGGTTACGTTAAGGCACAAATTAGGTTACGTTAAGGCACAAATTAGGTTACGTTAAGGCACAAATTAGGTTACGTTAAGGCACAAATTAGGTTACGTTAAGGCACAAATTAGGTTACGTTAAGGCACAAATTAGGTTACGTTAAGGCACAAATTAGGTTACGTTAAGGCACAAATTAGGTTACGTTAAGGCACAAATTAGGTTACGTTAAGGCACAAATTAGGTTACGTTAAGGCACAAATTAGGTTACGTTAAGGTACAATATGGGTTAGGTTAAGGTACAATATGGGTTAGGTTAAGGTACAATATGGGTTAGGTTAAGGTACAATATGGGGTTAGGTTAAGGTACAATATGGGTTAGGTTAAGGCACAACGTAGGTTAGGTTAAGGCACAACATAGGTTAGGTTAAGGCACAACATAGGTTAGGTTAAGGCACAACATAGGTTAGGTTAAGGCACAACATAGGTTAGGTTAAGGCACAACATAGGTTAGGTTAAGGCACAACATAGGTTAGGTTAAGGCACAACATAGGTTAGGTTAAGGCACAACGTAGGTTAGGTTAAGGCACAACGTAGGTTAGGTTAAGGCACAACGTAGGTTAGGTTAAGGCACAACGTAGGTTAGGTTAAGGCACAACGTAGGTTAGGTTAAGGCACAACGTAGGTTAGGTTAAGGCACAACGTAGGTTAGGTTAAGGCACAACGTAGGTTTCAGCAACACCTGCAAGGTGTTTAACATGACGCGATACACAGGGGACCGGGCAGTGCGAATAGCGAACTATATTGCGAGGGTTGCGGTTAGGCAACACTACACTAATTTAACGAGTTGCATAACAATTACAGAGCAGGTTCAGCGACAACGTGCGTCAGGTTAAGGCGCAATATAGGTTAGGTTGAGGCACAATATAGGTTAGGTTAAGGCACAACATGGGTTACGTTAAGGCACAAATTGGGTTACGTTAAGGCACAACATGGGTTACGTAAGGCACAACATGGGTTACGTTAAGGCACAAATTAGGTTACGTTAAGGCACAAATTAGGTTACGTTAAGGCACAAATTAGGTTACGTTAAGGCACAAATTAGGTTACGTTAAGGCACAAATTAGGTTACGTTAAGGCACAAATTAGGTTACGTTAAGGCACAAATTAGGTTACGTTAAGGCACAAATTAGGTTACGTTAAGGCACAAATTAGGTTACGTTAAGGCACAAATTAGGTTACGTTAAGGCACAAATTAGGTTACGTTAAGGCACAAATTAGGTTACGTTAAGGCACAAATTAGGTTACGTTAAGGCACAAATTAGGTTACGTTAAGGCACAAATTAGGTTACGTTAAGGCACAAATTAGGTTACGTTAAGGCACAAATTAGGTTACGTTAAGGCACAAATTAGGTTACGTTAAGGCACAAATTAGGTTACGTTAAGGCACAAATTAGGTTACGTTAAGGCACAAATTAGGTTACGTTAAGGCACAAATTAGGTTACGTTAAGGCACAAATTAGGTTACGTTAAGGCACAAATTAGGTTACGTTAAGGCACAAATTAGGTTACGTTAAGGCACAAATTAGGTTACGTTAAGGCACAAATTAGGTTACGTTAAGGTACAATATGGGTTAGGTTAAGGTACAATATGGGTTAGGTTAAGGTACAATATGGGTTAGGTTAAGGTACAATATGGGTTAGGTTAAGGTACAATATGGGTTAGGTTAAGGCACAACGTAGGTTAGGTTAAGGCACAACATAGGTTAGGTTAAGGCACAACATAGGTTAGGTTAAGGCACAACATAGGTTAGGTTAAGGCACAACATAGGTTAGGTTAAGGCACAACATAGGTTAGGTTAAGGCACAACAGTAGGTTAGGTTAAGGCACAACATAGGTTAGGTTAAGGCACAACATAGGTTAGGTTAAGGCACAACGTAGGTTAGGTTAAGGCACAACGTAGGTTAGGTTAAGGCACAACGTAGGTTAGGTTAAGGCACAACGTAGGTTAGGTTAAGGCACAACGTAGGTTAGGTTAAGGCACAACGTAGGTTAGGTTAAGGCACAACGTAGGTTAGGTTAAGGCACAACGTAGGTTAGGTTAAGGCACAACGTAGGTTAGGTTAAGGCACAACGTAGGTTAGGTTAAGGCACAACGTAGGTTAGGTTAAGGCACAACGTAGGTTAGGTTAAGGCACAACGTAGGTTAGGTTAAGGCACAACGTAGGTTAGGTTAAGGCACAACGTAGGTTAGGTTAAGGCACAACGTAGGTTAGGTTAAGGCACAACGTAGGTTAGGTTAAGGCACAACGTAGGTTAGGTTAAGGCACAACGTAGGTTAGGTTAAGGCACAACGTAGGTTAGGTTAAGGCACAACGTAGGTTAGGTTAAGGCACAACGTAGGTTAGGTTAAGGCACAACGTAGGTTAGGTTAAGGCACAACGTAGGTTAGGTTAAGGCACAACGTAGGTTAGGTTAAGGCACAACGTAGGTTAGGTTAAGGCACAACGTAGGTTAGGTTAAGGCACAACGTAGGTTAGGTTAAGGCACAACGTAGGTTAGGTTAAGGCACAACGTAGGTTAGGTTAAGGCACAACGTAGGTTAGGTTAAGGCACAACGTAGGTTAGGTTAAGGCACAACGTAGGTTAGGTTAAGGCACAACGTAGGTTAGGTTAAGGCACAACATAGGTTAGGTTAAGGCACAACATAGGTTAGGTTAAGGCACAACATAGGTTAGGTTAAGGCACAACATAGGTTAGGTTAAGGCACAACATAGGTTAGGTTAAGGCACAACATAGGTTAGGTTAAGGCACAACATAGGTTAGGTTAAGGCACAACATAGGTTAGGTTAAGGCACAACATAGGTTAGGTTAAGGCACAACGTAGGTTAGGTTAAGGCACAACGTAGGTTAGGTTAAGGCACAACGTAGGTTAGGTTAAGGCACAACGTAGGTTAGGTTAAGGTACAACGTAGGTTAGGTTAAGGTACAACGTAGGTTAGGTTAAGGTACAACGTAGGTTAGGTTAAGGTACAACGTAGGTTAGGTTAAGGTACAACGTAGGTTAGGTTAAGGTACAACGTAGGTTAGGTTAAGGTACAACGTAGGTTAGGTTAAGGTACAACGTAGGTTAGGTTAAGGTACAACGTAGGTTAGGTGAAGGCGCAATGTAGGTTAGGTTAAGGTACGATATACCTTAGGTTAAGGTACAATATCGCTTAGGTTAAGGTACAATATAGCTTAGGTTAAGGTACACGTTGTAGGGAAAGGTGTATTTTGGGGGGGGAGGGGGCGGCAGGTTCGTTGATAGTGATTATCGTAAGTGCATGCCTGCGGGATCATCCGATTTGTCACGTCAGGATGCACTTGTGGCTCATGACAGGCGGCGCTCCGATTCCAAGGTTGTGGCAGATCTGTGTCTTTCATTCCTGCCATTGTTTGTGTACTGTGACAGGAGGCAGTATTGTGATGTTGGGTGCACCCCTGTGTAGGACATGTGTGGGTGTTCGTGGCTTAGCTGAGCAATGGCGGATGTCGGAAGGGTGGGATATTCTGTTTTCTGGGTGGACCTCCCGGTCTGGTTATGATAGTGTGGATTGTGTAATGTGGCGGAGAGGATGCACCGGATGTTCTTCCATGCTGGTGGTTAGATATTGTGTGTGTGCCTGTTAGAGGCAGAGAGTAGTGTGTGATAGTGTCTGGCTGACGTGTGGTTCTCATTGTGTGCAGAGTCTTTCAGCATGTATAGGGACGGTTGTATATATTATCTGTATTCTGATGGCTCTGCATCTATTACTAATCAGTGCCGTGTATACGGTTACTCTGGTTCCAGTCGAAACTGTTCTATCTCTGTACATTAGTGACACTGCGGCTCCACTATGTTGCCGCCCCTGTCGGCCGTTTCCCCCAGTGTGTGGCTAATGATTATCAGCAATCAGTCTATTAGTCAATACCGGTAGTGTGACGACGTGAAATGTCCGGGATGGGGGAAGCTACACGCTTCCCGTGGGTCAGGGCCTAGAAAGACTCTTCCCACGCAGGAGGCTCGGACTGTCATTACTCTTCCGAGAAATATATTTGCCCAGCGTTTTTTGCGACTGCGAGTGCGACGCGTACGAGTACCGACATGGATGGGGCGCTTCCTAGCTGATCGCTCAGCATCGGAGAAATATATTTGCCCAACGTTTTTTGCGACTGCGAGTGCAACGCCCAAGGGTACCGACGTGGATGGGGCGCTTCCTAGCTGATCGCTCGGCATGGGAATCCGTACAGTGAGCAATGCGATCGCGTCTGTAGCTTGTACGTGGTACAGCTCGCAGCTCATGTATAGGGACAGCGGGAATGTCGCATATTGGACATAACTCTTCATGAAACGCAAGTTATAGGTGTGGATTGCACATTACGACTGCGGGAAACTTCCGCCGTTCATCCGCTGGCGTTGCGAGTTTGGCGGTTGGGGTGGGGCACGAGCGGGTGCGGGTGGTGTGATTGCCGGTCCACGACTTCGTGCGGCAGAGGCACTGGCGTTTGGGTGCTGTGGTCGACACAGGCTGCATGCTTTGTGGGTGGCGTCGAAAGATGGGCACTGTGGGCCCATCGATGTCTTAGTCGGCTTGGCGTCCCATAGATGGCGGTATCGTCGTTGCAGGAGCTCATGCTGAGGGAGACCTACAGATGGCGGTATGTTTTGTGGTGCGCTCGACATGGCGGACCTAGTGTTGTCAGAT
>NW_026047904.1:22500-27500 GCF_023864345.2 Schistocerca serialis cubense
GCTTAATCTTTGAGACAAGCATATGACTACTGGCAGGATCAACCAGGGAGCTGCGTCAACTAGAGCTGAGCAGCCGGCCGCCCGGGAGTGTGTCCCGGGGGCCCGCGCGAACACGCAAGCGTCCGCTCAATTATTCTGCAAACAGGAGGAGGCTGAGCTCCCCTGCACAACACACCTCGAAACCCTCTCAGGTCCCGGCGGCGCGCAGCGCCGTCCTAAGTACTTGGTCGGGTTCGAGAGAGGCGCAATCGCCCGGAGTTAGGCGAGTAGACGCTTTAGGTGCGACCACCCGTGCTCCCAACTGAGCTTGCCGCTGCCGACAGAGGCCCGGGAGCGTGCTGTCGTGGCATTGCCGGCGGGAGACAACACGCGCCACCTACGGTGACCGGCAGCTCCAACGCCAGCGCCACAGAAGGACAAAAGCCCCACTTGGGTGCCGAAGCGAACTCTCCCAGCACAGCGCACGCGCCAACACGTCCGCACAGCTGCGATACAAACCACCTGCGAGAACCGCTGGGGCGACCGAGCAGCAGACGGCGTCGCGGCGCCGAGCGCCGGGCGGCGGCGCATCCTCAGCGCACACAGTCCTCAATCGGACCAGCACACTGCAGATGGCCACCGCGCTTCGCACCGGGCCCGCGAGGACCTACTTTGGCCGCAAGGCGCCGCGAGCAGGGGGCGCCGGCGCGCAGCTGCGCCGCCTGCCGCGTCCGTCGGCCGGCGCGCCTGCCACTGGCCGCCCCCACCAGCCGGCTGTAGCGCGTGCGCCCACGCACCGCGCTGCCAGCACGCCGGGCGGCCCCCCCTCACCGGCCGGGGACGGTCCCACCCAGCCACCGCCGCGTATCGCCTCACACCCAGATCCCCTTTCGCGTTCGTGGGCATGGTGGGTCCCCTTTCACGTTCGTGGGCATGGTGGGTATCCCTGAAACAACCGGTTAATAGCTCGACCGATCGTCGCCAACACTGATTCACCTCTAGCGAGAACAACCGCACCACAACGGGTTACCTGTTGTTCATTTGCGTAACGTCACCAGCAAACGTAGACGTCCATCGCCATTTGCAACGAGTATTGCATGCCTGTGTCAGGTGTCACAACACACTACGTCTGCCCACATAGACGCAACAACATGTGCACGCCTCGAGAACACGTGGAAGGTAGCCCCCGTACGTATGCGGTGTCCATTGCGCGAACGACTGTCAGCCGGCCTCTGCAGGATGTCGCAGATGTGGAACGCGGTGCAACATGCTATCACGGTGTGTGAGAAGAGACGACTACGTCCGAATACACGCTCCACTACATCAACAGACTGCTCATGCTGATCGCCATCCAGGGCGTCCGTTCCTCCCACACGTCTGAATGGCGTACCACACTGCAATCCAGCTCTTATAGGGAGACGACACGTAGCTGCGTGCACAATATTTGGACTGTATGGTCTGCCGTTGCTAGGCGCAGTCGTCGTACGGTCACACATGTGCCACGATGTATCATTCAGTACATACGGACCAATGTGCAGTACAGTTTGTGGGTTTTGCGTACATCGGCGGACAGGTGACAGGCCGTACCACAACGTAGGCTGAGTACGTCGGCATGCGAAGGGCATTGAACATGCAAACTTCTCAACGACCAGCTTGCGAAGGCAGGGGGGAAGGGGGGGGGGCATGTACGTCCTGCTGCTATCCACATTACAGTGTATAGCAGGAGCATGTGGAAAGTCAGCAACACCTGCAAGGTGTTTAACATGACGCGATACACAGGGGACCGGGCAGTGCGAATAGCGAACTATATTGCGAGGGTTGCGGTTAGGCAACACTACACTAATTTAACGAGTTGCATAACAATTACAGAGCAGGTTCAGCGACAACGTGCGTCAGGTTAAGGCGCAATATAGGTTAGGTTGAGGCACAATATAGGTTAGGTTAAGGCACAACATGGGTTACGTTAAGGCACAAATTGGGTTACGTTAAGGCACAACATGGGTTACGTTAAGGCACAACATGGGTTACGTTAAGGCACAAATTAGGTTACGTTAAGGCACAAATTAGGTTACGTTAAGGCACAAATTAGGTTACGTTAAGGCACAAATTAGGTTACGTTAAGGCACAAATTAGGTTACGTTAAGGCACAAATTAGGTTACGTTAAGGCACAAATTAGGTTACGTTAAGGCACAAATTAGGTTACGTTAAGGCACAAATTAGGTTACGTTAAGGCACAAATTAGGTTACGTTAAGGCACAAATTAGGTTACGTTAAGGCACAAATTAGGTTACGTTAAGGCACAAATTAGGTTACGTTAAGGCACAAATTAGGTTACGTTAAGGCACAAATTAGGTTACGTTAAGGCACAAATTAGGTTACGTTAAGGCACAAATTAGGTTACGTTAAGGCACAAATTAGGTTACGTTAAGGCACAAATTAGGTTACGTTAAGGCACAAATTAGGTTACGTTAAGGCACAAATTAGGTTACGTTAAGGCACAAATTAGGTTACGTTAAGGCACAAATTAGGTTACGTTAAGGCACAAATTAGGTTACGTTAAGGCACAAATTAGGTTACGTTAAGGCACAAATTAGGTTACGTTAAGGCACAAATTAGGTTACGTTAAGGCACAAATTAGGTTACGTTAAGGCACAAATTAGGTTACGTTAAGGCACAAATTAGGTTACGTTAAGGTACAATATGGGTTAGGTTAAGGTACAATATGGGTTAGGTTAAGGCACAACGTAGGTTAGGTTAAGGCACAACGTAGGTTAGGTTAAGGCACAACATAGGTTAGGTTAAGGCACAACATAGGTTAGGTTAAGGCACAACATAGGTTAGGTTAAGGCACAACATAGGTTAGGTTAAGGCACAACATAGGTTAGGTTAAGGCACAACATAGGTTAGGTTAAGGCACAACATAGGTTAGGTTAAGGCACAACGTAGGTTAGGTTAAGGCACAACGTAGGTTAGGTTAAGGCACAACGTAGGTTAGGTTAAGGCACAACGTAGGTTAGGTTAAGGCACAACGTAGGTTAGGTTAAGGCACAACGTAGGTTAGGTTAAGGCACAACGTAGGTTAGGTTAAGGCACAACGTAGGTTAGGTTAAGGCACAACGTAGGTTAGGTTAAGGCACAACGTAGGTTAGGTTAAGGCACAACGTAGGTTAGGTTAAGGCACAACGTAGGTTAGGTTAAGGCACAACGTAGGTTAGGTTAAGGCACAACGTAGGTTAGGTTAAGGCACAACGTAGGTTAGGTTAAGGCACAACGTAGGTTAGGTTAAGGCACAACGTAGGTTAGGTTAAGGCACAACGTAGGTTAGGTTAAGGCACAACGTAGGTTAGGTTAAGGCACAACGTAGGTTAGGTTAAGGCACAACGTAGGTTAGGTTAAGGCACAACGTAGGTTAGGTTAAGGCACAACGTAGGTTAGGTTAAGGCACAACGTAGGTTAGGTTAAGGCACAACGTAGGTTAGGTTAAGGCACAACGTAGGTTAGGTTAAGGCACAACGTAGGTTAGGTTAAGGCACAACGTAGGTTAGGTTAAGGCACAACGTAGGTTAGGTTAAGGCACAACGTAGGTTAGGTTAAGGCACAACGTAGGTTAGGTTAAGGCACAACGTAGGTTAGGTTAAGGCACAACGTAGGTTAGGTTAAGGCACAACGTAGGTTAGGTTAAGGCACAACGTAGGTTAGGTTAAGGCACAACGTAGGTTAGGTTAAGGCACAACGTAGGTTAGGTTAAGGCACAACGTAGGTTAGGTTAAGGCACAACGTAGGTTAGGTTAAGGCACAACGTAGGTTAGGTTAAGGCACAACGTAGGTTAGGTTAAGGCACAACGTAGGTTAGGTTAAGGCACAACGTAGGTTAGGTTAAGGCACAACGTAGGTTAGGTTAAGGCACAACGTAGGTTAGGTTAAGGCACAACATAGGTTAGGTTAAGGCACAACATAGGTTAGGTTAAGGCACAACATAGGTTAGGTTAAGGCACAACATAGGTTAGGTTAAGGCACAACATAGGTTAGGTTAAGGCACAACATAGGTTAGGTTAAGGCACAACATAGGTTAGGTTAAGGCACAACATAGGTTAGGTTAAGGCACAACGTAGGTTAGGTTAAGGCACAACGTAGGTTAGGTTAAGGCACAACGTAGGTTAGGTTAAGGCACAACGTAGGTTAGGTTAAGGTACAACGTAGGTTAGGTTAAGGTACAACGTAGGTTAGGTTAAGGCACAACGTAGGTTAGGTTAAGGCACAACGTAGGTTAGGTTAAGGCACAACATAGGTTAGGTTAAGGCACAACATAGGTTAGGTTAAGGCACAACATAGGTTAGGTTAAGGCACAACATAGGTTAGGTTAAGGCACAACATAGGTTAGGTTAAGGCACAACATAGGTTAGGTTAAGGCACAACATAGGTTAGGTTAAGGCACAACATAGGTTAGGTTAAGGCACAACATAGGTTAGGTTAAGGCACAACATAGGTTAGGTTAAGGCACAACGTAGGTTAGGTTAAGGCACAACGTAGGTTAGGTTAAGGCACAACGTAGGTTAGGTTAAGGCACAACGTAGGTTAGGTTAAGGTACAACGTAGGTTAGGTTAAGGTACAACGTAGGTTAGGTTAAGGTACAACGTAGGTTAGGTTAAGGTACAACGTAGGTTAGGTTAAGGTACAACGTAGGTTAGGTTAAGGTACAACGTAGGTTAGGTTAAGGTACAACGTAGGTTAGGTTAAGGTACAACGTAGGTTAGGTGAAGGCGCAATGTAGGTTAGGTTAAGGTACGATATACCTTAGGTTAAGGTACAATATCGCTTAGGTTAAGGTACAATATAGCTTAGGTTAAGGTACACGTTGTAGGGAAAGGTGTATTTTGGGGGGGGAGGGGGCGGCAGGTTCGTTGATAGTGATTATCGTAAGTGCATGCCTGCGGGATCATCCGATTTGTCACGTCAGGATGCACTTGTGGCTCATGACAGGCGGCGCTCCGATTCCAAGGTTGTGGCAGATCTGTGTCT
>NW_026047904.1:35000-42500 GCF_023864345.2 Schistocerca serialis cubense
GCCATGCACCACCACCCACCGAATCAAGAAAGAGCTATCAATCTGTCAATCCTTCCGGTGTCCGGGCCTGGTGAGGTTTCCCGTGTTGAGTCAAATTAAGCCGCAGGCTCCACTCCTGGTGGTGCCCTTCCGTCAATTCCTTTAAGTTTCAGCTTTGCAACCATACTTCCCCCGGAACCCAAAAGCTTTGGTTTCCCGGAGGCTGCCCGCCGAGTCATCGGAGGAACTGCGGCGGATCGCTGGCTGGCATCGTTTATGGTTAGAACTAGGGCGGTATCTGATCGCCTTCGAACCTCTAACTTTCGTTCTTGATTAATGAAAACATACTTGGCAAATGCTTTCGCTTCTGTTCGTCTTGCGACGATCCAAGAATTTCACCTCTAACGTCGCAATACGAATGCCCCCGCCTGTCCCTATTAATCATTACCTCGGGTTCCGAAAACCAACAAAATAGAACCGAGGTCCTATTCCATTATTCCATGCACACAGTATTCAGGCGGGCTTGCCTGCTTTAAGCACTCTAATTTGTTCAAAGTAAACGTGCCGGCCCACCGAGACACTCAATAAAGAGCACCCTGGTAGGATTTCAACGGGGTCCGCCTCGGGACGCACGAGCACGCACGAGGCGGTCGCACGCCTTCGGCTCGCCCCACCGGCAGGACGTCCCACGATACATGCCAGTTAAACACCGACGGGCGGTGAACCAACAGCGTGGGACACAAATCCAACTACGAGCTTTTTAACCGCAACAACTTTAATATACGCTATTGGAGCTGGAATTACCGCGGCTGCTGGCACCAGACTTGCCCTCCAATAGATACTCGTTAAAGGATTTAAAGTGTACTCATTCCGATTACGGGGCCTCGGATGAGTCCCGTATCGTTATTTTTCGTCACTACCTCCCCGTGCCGGGAGTGGGTAATTTGCGCGCCTGCTGCCTTCCTTGGATGTGGTAGCCGTTTCTCAGGCTCCCTCTCCGGAATCGAACCCTGATTCCCCGTTACCCGTTACAACCATGGTAGGCGCAGAACCTACCATCGACAGTTGATAAGGCAGACATTTGAAAGATGCGTCGCCGGTACGAGGACCGTGCGATCAGCCCAAAGTTATTCAGAGTCACCAAGGCAAACGGACCGGACGAGCCGACCGATTGGTTTTGATCTAATAAAAGCGTCCCTTCCATCTCTGGTCGGGACTCTGTTTGCATGTATTAGCTCTAGAATTACCACAGTTATCCAAGTAACGTGGGTACGATCTAAGGAACCATAACTGATTTAATGAGCCATTCGCGGTTTCACCTTAATGCG
The DNA here is from genome assembly GCF_023864345.2 of Schistocerca serialis cubense. NCBI lineage: Eukaryota > Metazoa > Arthropoda > Insecta > Orthoptera > Acrididae > Schistocerca > Schistocerca serialis. Next base: position 36,308 of record NW_026047904.1, read on the forward strand.
GCTTGTACTGAGACATGCATGGCTTAATCTTTGAGACAAGCATATGACTACTGGCAGGATCAACCAGGGAGCTGCGTCAACTAGAGCTGAGCAGCCGGCCGCCCGGGAGTGTGTCCCGGGGGCCCGCGCGAACACGCAAGCGTCCGCTCAATTATTCTGCAAACAGGAGGAGGCTGAGCTCCCCTGCACAACACACCTCGAAACCCTCTCAGGTCCCGGCGGCGCGCAGCGCCGTCCTAAGTACTTGGTCGGGTTCGAGAGAGGCGCAATCGCCCGGAGTTAGGCGAGTAGACGCTTTAGGTGCGACCACCCGTGCTCCCAACTGAGCTTGCCGCTGCCGACAGAGGCCCGGGAGCGTGCTGTCGTGGCATTGCCGGCGGGAGACAACACGCGCCACCTACGGTGACCGGCAGCTCCAACGCCAGCGCCACAGAAGGACAAAAGCCCCACTTGGGTGCCGAAGCGAACTCTCCCAGCACAGCGCACGCGCCAACACGTCCGCACAGCTGCGATACAAACCACCTGCGAGAACCGCTGGGGCGACCGAGCAGCAGACGGCGTCGCGGCGCCGAGCGCCGGGCGGCGGCGCATCCTCAGCGCACACAGTCCTCAATCGGACCAGCACACTGCAGATGGCCACCGCGCTTCGCACCGGGCCCGCGAGGACCTACTTTGGCCGCAAGGCGCCGCGAGCAGGGGGCGCCGGCGCGCAGCTGCGCCGCCTGCCGCGTCCGTCGGCCGGCGCGCCTGCCACTGGCCGCCCCCACCAGCCGGCTGTAGCGCGTGCGCCCACGCACCGCGCTGCCAGCACGCCGGGCGGCCCCCCCTCACCGGCCGGGGACGGTCCCACCCAGCCACCGCCGCGTATCGCCTCACACCCAGATCCCCTTTCGCGTTCGTGGGCATGGTGGGTCCCCTTTCACGTTCGTGGGCATGGTGGGTATCCCTGAAACAACCGGTTAATAGCTCGACCGATCGTCGCCAACACTGATTCACCTCTAGCGAGAACAACCGCACCACAACGGGTTACCTGTTGTTCATTTGCGTAACGTCACCAGCAAACGTAGACGTCCATCGCCATTTGCAACGAGTATTGCATGCCTGTGTCAGGTGTCACAACACACTACGTCTGCCCACATAGACGCAACAACATGTGCACGCCTCGAGAACACGTGGAAGGTAGCCCCCGTACGTATGCGGTGTCCATTGCGCGAACGACTGTCAGCCGGCCTCTGCAGGATGTCGCAGATGTGGAACGCGGTGCAACATGCTATCACGGTGTGTGAGAAGAGACGACTACGTCCGAATACACGCTCCACTACATCAACAGACTGCTCATGCTGATCGCCATCCAGGGCGTCCGTTCCTCCCACACGTCTGAATGGCGTACCACACTGCAATCCAGCTCTTATAGGGAGACGACACGTAGCTGCGTGCACAATATTTGGACTGTATGGTCATATTTGGACTGTATGGTCTGCCGTTGCTAGGCGCAGTCGTCGTACGGTCACACATGTGCCACGATGTATCATTCAGTACATACGGACCAATGTGCAGTACAGTTTGTGGGTTTTGCGTACATCGGCGGACAGGTGACAGGCCGTACCACAACGTAGGCTGAGTACGTCGGCATGCGAAGGGCATTGAACATGCAAACTTCTCAACGACCAGCTTGCGAAGGCAGGGGGGGAAGGGGGGTGGGGGCATGTACGTCCTGCTGCTATCCACATTACAGTGTATAGCAGGAGCATGTGGAAAGTCAGCAACACCTGCAAGGTGTTTAACATGACGCGATACACAGGGGACCGGGCAGTGCGAATAGCGAACTATATTGCGAGGGTTGCGGTTAGGCAACACTACACTAATTTAACGAGTTGCATAACAATTACAGAGCAGGTTCAGCGACAACGTGCGTCAGGTTAAGGCGCAATATAGGTTAGGTTGAGGCACAATATAGGTTAGGTTAAGGCACAAATTGGGTTACGTTAAGGCACAACATGGGTTACGTTAAGGCACAACATGGGTTACGTTAAGGCACAAATTAGGTTACGTTAAGGCACAAATTAGGTTACGTTAAGGCACAAATTAGGTTACGTTAAGGCACAAATTAGGTTACGTTAAGGCACAAATTAGGTTACGTTAAGGCACAAATTAGGTTACGTTAAGGCACAAATTAGGTTACGTTAAGGCACAAATTAGGTTACGTTAAGGCACAAATTAGGTTACGTTAAGGCACAAATTAGGTTACGTTAAGGCACAAATTAGGTTACGTTAAGGCACAAATTAGGTTACGTTAAGGCACAAATTAGGTTACGTTAAGGCACAAATTAGGTTACGTTAAGGCACAAATTAGGTTACGTTAAGGCACAAATTAGGTTACGTTAAGGCACAAATTAGGTTACGTTAAGGCACAAATTAGGTTACGTTAAGGCACAAATTAGGTTACGTTAAGGCACAAATTAGGTTACGTTAAGGCACAAATTAGGTTACGTTAAGGCACAAATTAGGTTACGTTAAGGCACAAATTAGGTTACGTTAAGGCACAAATTAGGTTACGTTAAGGCACAAATTAGGTTACGTTAAGGCACAAATTAGGTTACGTTAAGGCACAAATTAGGTTACGTTAAGGTACAATTAGGGTTAGGTTAAGGTACAATATGGGTTAGGTTAAGGTACAATATGGGTTAGGTTAAGGTACAATATGGGTTAGGTTAAGGTACAATATGGGTTAGGTTAAGGCTACAACGTATGGGTTAGGTTAAGGCACAACATAGGTTAGGTTAAGGCACAACATAGGTTAGGTTAAGGCACAACATAGGTTAGGTTAAGGCACAACATAGGTTAGGTTAAGGCACAACATAGGTTAGGTTAAGGCACAACATAGGTTAGGTTAAGGCACAACATAGGTTAGGTTAAGGCACAACGTAGGTTAGGTTAAGGCACAACGTAGGTTAGGTTAAGGCACAACGTAGGTTAGGTTAAGGCACAACGTAGGTTAGGTTAAGGCACAACGTAGGTTAGGTTAAGGCACAACGTAGGTTAGGTTAAGGCACAACGTAGGTTAGGTTAAGGCACAACGTAGGTTAGGTTAAGGCACAACGTAGGTTAGGTTAAGGCACAACGTAGGTTAGGTTAAGGCACAACGTAGGTTAGGTTAAGGCACAACGTAGGTTAGGTTAAGGCACAACGTAGGTTAGGTTAAGGCACAACGTAGGTTAGGTTAAGGCACAACGTAGGTTAGGTTAAGGCACAACGTAGGTTAGGTTAAGGCACAACGTAGGTTAGGTTAAGGCACAACGTAGGTTAGGTTAAGGCACAACGTAGGTTAGGTTAAGGCACAACGTAGGTTAGGTTAAGGCACAACGTAGGTTAGGTTAAGGCACAACGTAGGTTAGGTTAAGGCACAACGTAGGTTAGGTTAAGGCACAACGTAGGTTAGGTTAAGGCACAACGTAGGTTAGGTTAAGGCACAACGTAGGTTAGGTTAAGGCACAACGTAGGTTAGGTTAAGGCACAACGTAGGTTAGGTTAAGGCACAACGTAGGTTAGGTTAAGGCACAACGTAGGTTAGGTTAAGGCACAACGTAGGTTAGGTTAAGGCACAACGTAGGTTAGGTTAAGGCACAACGTAGGTTAGGTTAAGGCACAACGTAGGTTAGGTTAAGGCACAACGTAGGTTAGGTTAAGGCACAACGTAGGTTAGGTTAAGGCACAACGTAGGTTAGGTTAAGGCACAACGTAGGTTAGGTTAAGGCACAACGTAGGTTAGGTTAAGGCACAACGTAGGTTAGGTTAAGGCACAACGTAGGTTAGGTTAAGGCACAACGTAGGTTAGGTTAAGGCACAACGTAGGTTAGGTTAAGGCACAACGTAGGTTAGGTTAAGGCACAACGTAGGTTAGGTTAAGGCACAACGTAGGTTAGGTTAAGGCACAACGTAGGTTAGGTTAAGGCACAACGTAGGTTAGGTTAAGGCACAACGTAGGTTAGGTTAAGGCACAACGTAGGTTAGGTTAGCACAACGTAGGTAGGTTAAGGCACAACGTAGGTTAGGTTAAGGCACAACGTAGGTTAGGTTAAGGCACAACGTAGGTTAGGTTAAGGCACAACGTAGGTTAGGTTAAGGCACAACGTAGGTTAGGTTAAGGCACAACATAGGTTAGGTTAAGGCACAACATAGGTTAGGTTAAGGCACAACATAGGTTAGGTTAAGGCACAACATAGGTTAGGTTAAGGCACAACATAGGTTAGGTTAAGGCACAACATAGGTTAGGTTAAGGCACAACATAGGTTAGGTTAAGGCACAACGTAGGTTAGGTTAAGGCACAACGTAGGTTAGGTTAAGGCACAACGTAGGTTAGGTTAAGGCACAACGTAGGTTAGGTTAAGGCACAACGTAGGTTAGGTTAAGGCACAACGTAGGTTAGGTTAAGGCACAACGTAGGTTAGGTTAAGGCACAACGTAGGTTAGGTTAAGGCACAACGTAGGTTAGGTTAAGGCACAACGTAGGTTAGGTTAAGGCACAACGTAGGTTAGGTTAAGGCACAACGTAGGTTAGGTTAAGGCACAACGTAGGTTAGGTTAAGGCACAACGTAGGTTAGGTTAAGGCACAACGTAGGTTAGGTTAAGGCACAACGTAGGTTAGGTTAAGGCACAACGTAGGTTAGGTTAAGGCACAACGTAGGTTAGGTTAAGGCACAACGTAGGTTAGGTTAAGGCACAACGTAGGTTAGGTTAAGGCACAACGTAGGTTAGGTTAAGGCACAACGTAGGTTAGGTTAAGGCACAACGTAGGTTAGGTTAAGGCACAACGTAGGTTAGGTTAAGGCACAACGTAGGTTAGGTTAAGGCACAACGTAGGTTAGGTTAAGGCACAACGTAGGTTAGGTTAAGGCACAACGTAGGTTAGGTTAAGGCACAACGTAGGTTAGGTTAAGGCACAACGTAGGTTAGGTTAAGGCACAACGTAGGTTAGGTTAAGGCACAACGTAGGTTAGGTTAAGGCACAACATAGGTTAGGTTAAGGCACAACATAGGTTAGGTTAAGGCACAACATAGGTTAGGTTAAGGCACAACATAGGTTAGGTTAAGGCACAACATAGGTTAGGTTAAGGCACAACATAGGTTAGGTTAAGGCACAACATAGGTTAGGTTAAGGCACAACATAGGTTAGGTTAAGGCACAACATAGGTTAGGTTAAGGCACAACATAGGTTAGGTTAAGGCACAACATAGGTTAGGTTAAGGCACAACGTAGGTTAGGTTAAGGCACAACGTAGGTTAGGTTAAGGCACAACGTAGGTTAGGTTAAGGCACAACGTAGGTTAGGTTAAGGTACAACGTAGGTTAGGTTAAGGTACAACGTAGGTTAGGTTAAGGTACAACGTAGGTTAGGTTAAGGTACAACGTAGGTTAGGTTAAGGTACAACGTAGGTTAGGTTAAGGTACAACGTAGGTTAGGTTAAGGTACAACGTAGGTTAGGTTAAGGTACAACGTAGGTTAGGTTAAGGTACAACGTAGGTTAGGTGAAGGCGCAATGTAGGTTAGGTTAAGGTACGATATACCTTAGGTTAAGGTACAATATCGCTTAGGTTAAGGTACAATATAGCTTAGGTTAAGGTACACGTTGTAGGGAAAGGTGTATTTTGGGGGGGGAGGGGGCGGCAGGTTCGTTGATAGTGATTATCGTAAGTGCATGCCTGCGGGATCATCCGATTTGTCACGTCAGGATGCACTTGTGGCTCATGACAGGCGGCGCTCCGATTCCAAGGTTGTGGCAGATCTGTGTCTTTCATTCCTGCCATTGTTTGTGTACTGTGACAGGAGGCAGTATTGTGATGTTGGGTGCACCCCTGTGTAGGACATGTGTGGGTGTTCGTGGCTTAGCTGAGCAATGGCGGATGTCGGAAGGGTGGGATATTCTGTTTTCTGGGTGGACCTCCCGGTCTGGTTATGATAGTGTGGATTGTGTAATGTGGCGGAGAGGATGCACCGGATGTTCTTCCATGCTGGTGGTTAGATATTGTGTGTGTGCCTGTTAGAGGCAGAGAGTGGTGTGTGATAGTGTCTGGCTGACGTGTGGTTCTCATTGTGTGCAGAGTCTTTCAGCATGTATAGGGACGGTTGTATATATTATCTGTATTCTGATGGCTCTGCATCTATTACTAATCAGTGCCGTGTATACGGTTACTC
>NW_026047904.1:50000-57500 GCF_023864345.2 Schistocerca serialis cubense
TACCTCGGGTTCCGAAAACCAACAAAATAGAACCGAGGTCCTATTCCATTATTCCATGCACACAGTATTCAGGCGGGCTTGCCTGCTTTAAGCACTCTAATTTGTTCAAAGTAAACGTGCCGGCCCACCGAGACACTCAATAAAGAGCACCCTGGTAGGATTTCAACGGGGTCCGCCTCGGGACGCACGAGCACGCACGAGGCGGTCGCACGCCTTCGGCTCGCCCCACCGGCAGGACGTCCCACGATACATGCCAGTTAAACACCGACGGGCGGTGAACCAACAGCGTGGGACACAAATCCAACTACGAGCTTTTTAACCGCAACAACTTTAATATACGCTATTGGAGCTGGAATTACCGCGGCTGCTGGCACCAGACTTGCCCTCCAATAGATACTCGTTAAAGGATTTAAAGTGTACTCATTCCGATTACGGGGCCTCGGATGAGTCCCGTATCGTTATTTTTCGTCACTACCTCCCCGTGCCGGGAGTGGGTAATTTGCGCGCCTGCTGCCTTCCTTGGATGTGGTAGCCGTTTCTCAGGCTCCCTCTCCGGAATCGAACCCTGATTCCCCGTTACCCGTTACAACCATGGTAGGCGCAGAACCTACCATCGACAGTTGATAAGGCAGACATTTGAAAGATGCGTCGCCGGTACGAGGACCGTGCGATCAGCCCAAAGTTATTCAGAGTCACCAAGGCAAACGGACCGGACGAGCCGACCGATTGGTTTTGATCTAATAAAAGCGTCCCTTCCATCTCTGGTCGGGACTCTGTTTGCATGTATTAGCTCTAGAATTACCACAGTTATCCAAGTAACGTGGGTACGATCTAAGGAACCATAACTGATTTAATGAGCCATTCGCGGTTTCACCTTAATGCGGCTTGTACTGAGACATGCATGGCTTAATCTTTGAGACAAGCATATGACTACTGGCAGGATCAACCAGGGAGCTGCGTCAACTAGAGCTGAGCAGCCGGCCGCCCGGGAGTGTGTCCCGGGGGCCCGCGCGAACACGCAAGCGTCCGCTCAATTATTCTGCAAACAGGAGGAGGCTGAGCTCCCCTGCACAACACACCTCGAAACCCTCTCAGGTCCCGGCGGCGCGCAGCGCCGTCCTAAGTACTTGGTCGGGTTCGAGAGAGGCGCAATCGCCCGGAGTTAGGCGAGTAGACGCTTTAGGTGCGACCACCCGTGCTCCCAACTGAGCTTGCCGCTGCCGACAGAGGCCCGGGAGCGTGCTGTCGTGGCATTGCCGGCGGGAGACAACACGCGCCACCTACGGTGACCGGCAGCTCCAACGCCAGCGCCACAGAAGGACAAAAGCCCCACTTGGGTGCCGAAGCGAACTCTCCCAGCACAGCGCACGCGCCAACACGTCCGCACAGCTGCGATACAAACCACCTGCGAGAACCGCTGGGGCGACCGAGCAGCAGACGGCGTCGCGGCGCCGAGCGCCGGGCGGCGGCGCATCCTCAGCGCACACAGTCCTCAATCGGACCAGCACACTGCAGATGGCCACCGCGCTTCGCACCGGGCCCGCGAGGACCTACTTTGGCCGCAAGGCGCCGCGAGCAGGGGGCGCCGGCGCGCAGCTGCGCCGCCTGCCGCGTCCGTCGGCCGGCGCGCCTGCCACTGGCCGCCCCCACCAGCCGGCTGTAGCGCGTGCGCCCACGCACCGCGCTGCCAGCACGCCGGGCGGCCCCCCCTCACCGGCCGGGGACGGTCCCACCCAGCCACCGCCGCGTATCGCCTCACACCCAGATCCCCTTTCGCGTTCGTGGGCATGGTGGGTCCCCTTTCACGTTCGTGGGCATGGTGGGTATCCCTGAAACAACCGGTTAATAGCTCGACCGATCGTCGCCAACACTGATTCACCTCTAGCGAGAACAACCGCACCACAACGGGTTACCTGTTGTTCATTTGCGTAACGTCACCAGCAAACGTAGACGTCCATCGCCATTTGCAACGAGTATTGCATGCCTGTGTCAGGTGTCACAACACACTACGTCTGCCCACATAGACGCAACAACATGTGCACGCCTCGAGAACACGTGGAAGGTAGCCCCCGTACGTATGCGGTGTCCATTGCGCGAACGACTGTCAGCCGGCCTCTGCAGGATGTCGCAGATGTGGAACGCGGTGCAACATGCTATCACGGTGTGTGAGAAGAGACGACTACGTCCGAATACACGCTCCACTACATCAACAGACTGCTCATGCTGATCGCCATCCAGGGCGTCCGTTCCTCCCACACGTCTGAATGGCGTACCACACTGCAATCCAGCTCTTATAGGGAGACGACACGTAGCTGCGTGCACAATATTTGGACTGTATGGTCTGCCGTTGCTAGGCGCAGTCGTCGTACGGTCACACATGTGCCACGATGTATCATTCAGTACATACGGACCAATGTGCAGTACAGTTTGTGGGTTTTGCGTACATCGGCGGACAGGTGACAGGCCGTACCACAACGTAGGCTGAGTACGTCGGCATGCGAAGGGCATTGAACATGCAAACTTCTCAACGACCAGCTTGCGAAGGCAGGGGGGAAGGGGGGGGGGCATGTACGTCCTGCTGCTATCCACATTACAGTGTATAGCAGGAGCATGTGGAAAGTCAGCAACACCTGCAAGGTGTTTAACATGACGCGATACACAGGGGACCGGGCAGTGCGAATAGCGAACTATATTGCGAGGGTTGCGGTTAGGCAACACTACACTAATTTAACGAGTTGCATAACAATTACAGAGCAGGTTCAGCGACAACGTGCGTCAGGTTAAGGCGCAATATAGGTTAGGTTGAGGCACAATATAGGTTAGGTTAAGGCACAAATTGGGTTACGTTAAGGCACAACATGGGTTACGTTAAGGCACAACATGGGTTACGTTAAGGCACAAATTAGGTTACGTTAAGGCACAAATTAGGTTACGTTAAGGCACAAATTAGGTTACGTTAAGGCACAAATTAGGTTACGTTAAGGCACAAATTAGGTTACGTTAAGGCACAAATTAGGTTACGTTAAGGCACAAATTAGGTTACGTTAAGGCACAAATTAGGTTACGTTAAGGCACAAATTAGGTTACGTTAAGGCACAAATTAGGTTACGTTAAGGCACAAATTAGGTTACGTTAAGGCACAAATTAGGTTACGTTAAGGCACAAATTAGGTTACGTTAAGGCACAAATTAGGTTACGTTAAGGCACAAATTAGGTTACGTTAAGGCACAAATTAGGTTACGTTAAGGCACAAATTAGGTTACGTTAAGGCACAAATTAGGTTACGTTAAGGCACAAATTAGGTTACGTTAAGGCACAAATTAGGTTACGTTAAGGCACAAATTAGGTTACGTTAAGGCACAAATTAGGTTACGTTAAGGCACAAATTAGGTTACGTTAAGGCACAAATTAGGTTACGTTAAGGCACAAATTAGGTTACGTTAAGGCACAAATTAGGTTACGTTAAGGCACAAATTAGGTTACGTTAAGGCACAAATTAGGTTACGTTAAGGTACAATATGGGTTAGGTTAAGGTACAATATGGGTTAGGTTAAGGTACAATATGGGTTAGGTTAAGGTACAATATGGGTTAGGTTAAGGTACAATATGGGTTAGGTTAAGGCACAACGTAGGTTAGGTTAAGGCACAACATAGGTTAGGTTAAGGCACAACATAGGTTAGGTTAAGGCACAACATAGGTTAGGTTAAGGCACAACATAGGTTAGGTTAAGGCACAACATAGGTTAGGTTAAGGCACAACATAGGTTAGGTTAAGGCACAACATAGGTTAGGTTAAGGCACAACGTAGGTTAGGTTAAGGCACAACGTAGGTTAGGTTAAGGCACAACGTAGGTTAGGTTAAGGCACAACGTAGGTTAGGTTAAGGCACAACGTAGGTTAGGTTAAGGCACAACGTAGGTTAGGTTAAGGCACAACGTAGGTTAGGTTAAGGCACAACGTAGGTTAGGTTAAGGCACAACGTAGGTTAGGTTAAGGCACAACGTAGGTTAGGTTAAGGCACAACGTAGGTTAGGTTAAGGCACAACGTAGGTTAGGTTAAGGCACAACGTAGGTTAGGTTAAGGCACAACGTAGGTTAGGTTAAGGCACAACGTAGGTTAGGTTAAGGCACAACGTAGGTTAGGTTAAGGCACAACGTAGGTTAGGTTAAGGCACAACGTAGGTTAGGTTAAGGCACAACGTAGGTTAGGTTAAGGCACAACGTAGGTTAGGTTAAGGCACAACGTAGGTTAGGTTAAGGCACAACGTAGGTTAGGTTAAGGCACAACGTAGGTTAGGTTAAGGCACAACGTAGGTTAGGTTAAGGCACAACGTAGGTTAGGTTAAGGCACAACGTAGGTTAGGTTAAGGCACAACGTAGGTTAGGTTAAGGCACAACGTAGGTTAGGTTAAGGCACAACGTAGGTTAGGTTAAGGCACAACGTAGGTTAGGTTAAGGCACAACGTAGGTTAGGTTAAGGCACAACGTAGGTTAGGTTAAGGCACAACGTAGGTTAGGTTAAGGCACAACGTAGGTTAGGTTAAGGCACAACGTAGGTTAGGTTAAGGCACAACGTAGGTTAGGTTAAGGCACAACGTAGGTTAGGTTAAGGCACAACGTAGGTTAGGTTAAGGCACAACGTAGGTTAGGTTAAGGCACAACGTAGGTTAGGTTAAGGCACAACGTAGGTTAGGTTAAGGCACAACGTAGGTTAGGTTAAGGCACAACGTAGGTTAGGTTAAGGCACAACGTAGGTTAGGTTAAGGCACAACGTAGGTTAGGTTAAGGCACAACGTAGGTTAGGTTAAGGCACAACGTAGGTTAGGTTAAGGCACAACGTAGGTTAGGTTAAGGCACAACGTAGGTTAGGTTAAGGCACAACGTAGGTTAGGTTAAGGCACAACGTAGGTTAGGTTAAGGCACAACGTAGGTTAGGTTAAGGCACAACGTAGGTTAGGTTAAGGCACAACGTAGGTTAGGTTAAGGCACAACGTAGGTTAGGTTAAGGCACAACATAGGTTAGGTTAAGGCACAACATAGGTTAGGTTAAGGCACAACATAGGTTAGGTTAAGGCACAACATAGGTTAGGTTAAGGCACAACATAGGTTAGGTTAAGGCACAACATAGGTTAGGTTAAGGCACAACATAGGTTAGGTTAAGGCACAACGTAGGTTAGGTTAAGGCACAACGTAGGTTAGGTTAAGGCACAACGTAGGTTAGGTTAAGGCACAACGTAGGTTAGGTTAAGGCACAACGTAGGTTAGGTTAAGGCACAACGTAGGTTAGGTTAAGGCACAACGTAGGTTAGGTTAAGGCACAACGTAGGTTAGGTTAAGGCACAACGTAGGTTAGGTTAAGGCACAACGTAGGTTAGGTTAAGGCACAACGTAGGTTAGGTTAAGGCACAACGTAGGTTAGGTTAAGGCACAACGTAGGTTAGGTTAAGGCACAACGTAGGTTAGGTTAAGGCACAACGTAGGTTAGGTTAAGGCACAACGTAGGTTAGGTTAAGGCACAACGTAGGTTAGGTTAAGGCACAACGTAGGTTAGGTTAAGGCACAACGTAGGTTAGGTTAAGGCACAACGTAGGTTAGGTTAAGGCACAACGTAGGTTAGGTTAAGGCACAACGTAGGTTAGGTTAAGGCACAACGTAGGTTAGGTTAAGGCACAACGTAGGTTAGGTTAAGGCACAACGTAGGTTAGGTTAAGGCACAACGTAGGTTAGGTTAAGGCACAACGTAGGTTAGGTTAAGGCACAACGTAGGTTAGGTTAAGGCACAACGTAGGTTAGGTTAAGGCACAACGTAGGTTAGGTTAAGGCACAACGTAGGTTAGGTTAAGGCACAACGTAGGTTAGGTTAAGGCACAACATAGGTTAGGTTAAGGCACAACATAGGTTAGGTTAAGGCACAACATAGGTTAGGTTAAGGCACAACATAGGTTAGGTTAAGGCACAACATAGGTTAGGTTAAGGCACAACATAGGTTAGGTTAAGGCACAACATAGGTTAGGTTAAGGCACAACATAGGTTAGGTTAAGGCACAACATAGGTTAGGTTAAGGCACAACATAGGTTAGGTTAAGGCACAACATAGGTTAGGTTAAGGCACAACGTAGGTTAGGTTAAGGCACAACGTAGGTTAGGTTAAGGCACAACGTAGGTTAGGTTAAGGCACAACGTAGGTTAGGTTAAGGTACAACGTAGGTTAGGTTAAGGTACAACGTAGGTTAGGTTAAGGTACAACGTAGGTTAGGTTAAGGTACAACGTAGGTTAGGTTAAGGTACAACGTAGGTTAGGTTAAGGTACAACGTAGGTTAGGTTAAGGTACAACGTAGGTTAGGTTAAGGTACAACGTAGGTTAGGTTAAGGTACAACGTAGGTTAGGTGAAGGCGCAATGTAGGTTAGGTTAAGGTACGATATACCTTAGGTTAAGGTACAATATCGCTTAGGTTAAGGTACAATATAGCTTAGGTTAAGGTACACGTTGTAGGGAAAGGTGTATTTTGGGGGGGGAGGGGGCGGCAGGTTCGTTGATAGTGATTATCGTAAGTGCATGCCTGCGGGATCATCCGATTTGTCACGTCAGGATGCACTTGTGGCTCATGACAGGCGGCGCTCCGATTCCAAGGTTGTGGCAGATCTGTGTCTTTCATTCCTGCCATTGTTTGTGTACTGTGACAGGAGGCAGTATTGTGATGTTGGGTGCACCCCTGTGTAGGACATGTGTGGGTGTTCGTGGCTTAGCTGAGCAATGGCGGATGTCGGAAGGGTGGGATATTCTGTTTTCTGGGTGGACCTCCCGGTCTGGTTATGATAGTGTGGATTGTGTAATGTGGCGGAGAGGATGCACCGGATGTTCTTCCATGCTGGTGGTTAGATATTGTGTGTGTGCCTGTTAGAGGCAGAGAGTAGTGTGTGATAGTGTCTGGCTGACGTGTGGTTCTCATTGTGTGCAGAGTCTTTCAGCATGTATAGGGACGGTTGTATATATTATCTGTATTCTGATGGCTCTGCATCTATTACTAATCAGTGCCGTGTATACGGTTACTCTGGTTCCAGTCGAAACTGTTCTATCTCTGTACATTAGTGACACTGCGGCTCCACTATGTTGCCGCCCCTGTCGGCCGTTTCCCCCAGTGTGTGGCTAATGATTATCAGCAATCAGTCTATTAGTCAATACCGGTAGTGTGACGACGTGAAATGTCCGGGATGGGGGAAGCTACACGCTTCCCGTGGGTCAGGGCCTAGAAAGACTCTTCCCACGCAGGAGGCTCGGACTGTCATTACTCTTCCGAGAAATATATTTGCCCAGCGTTTTTTGCGACTGCGAGTGCGACGCGTACGAGTACCGACATGGATGGGGCGCTTCCTAGCTGATCGCTCAGCATCGGAGAAATATATTTGCCCAACGTTTTTTGCGACTGCGAGTGCAACGCCCAAGGGTACCGACGTGGATGGGGCGCTTCCTAGCTGATCGCTCGGCATGGGAATCCGTA
>NW_026047904.1:65000-66583 GCF_023864345.2 Schistocerca serialis cubense
AGTGTACTCATTCCGATTACGGGGCCTCGGATGAGTCCCGTATCGTTATTTTTCGTCACTACCTCCCCGTGCCGGGAGTGGGTAATTTGCGCGCCTGCTGCCTTCCTTGGATGTGGTAGCCGTTTCTCAGGCTCCCTCTCCGGAATCGAACCCTGATTCCCCGTTACCCGTTACAACCATGGTAGGCGCAGAACCTACCATCGACAGTTGATAAGGCAGACATTTGAAAGATGCGTCGCCGGTACGAGGACCGTGCGATCAGCCCAAAGTTATTCAGAGTCACCAAGGCAAACGGACCGGACGAGCCGACCGATTGGTTTTGATCTAATAAAAGCGTCCCTTCCATCTCTGGTCGGGACTCTGTTTGCATGTATTAGCTCTAGAATTACCACAGTTATCCAAGTAACGTGGGTACGATCTAAGGAACCATAACTGATTTAATGAGCCATTCGCGGTTTCACCTTAATGCGGCTTGTACTGAGACATGCATGGCTTAATCTTTGAGACAAGCATATGACTACTGGCAGGATCAACCAGGGAGCTGCGTCAACTAGAGCTGAGCAGCCGGCCGCCCGGGAGTGTGTCCCGGGGGCCCGCGCGAACACGCAAGCGTCCGCTCAATTATTCTGCAAACAGGAGGAGGCTGAGCTCCCCTGCACAACACACCTCGAAACCCTCTCAGGTCCCGGCGGCGCGCAGCGCCGTCCTAAGTACTTGGTCGGGTTCGAGAGAGGCGCAATCGCCCGGAGTTAGGCGAGTAGACGCTTTAGGTGCGACCACCCGTGCTCCCAACTGAGCTTGCCGCTGCCGACAGAGGCCCGGGAGCGTGCTGTCGTGGCATTGCCGGCGGGAGACAACACGCGCCACCTACGGTGACCGGCAGCTCCAACGCCAGCGCCACAGAAGGACAAAAGCCCCACTTGGGTGCCGAAGCGAACTCTCCCAGCACAGCGCACGCGCCAACACGTCCGCACAGCTGCGATACAAACCACCTGCGAGAACCGCTGGGGCGACCGAGCAGCAGACGGCGTCGCGGCGCCGAGCGCCGGGCGGCGGCGCATCCTCAGCGCACACAGTCCTCAATCGGACCAGCACACTGCAGATGGCCACCGCGCTTCGCACCGGGCCCGCGAGGACCTACTTTGGCCGCAAGGCGCCGCGAGCAGGGGGCGCCGGCGCGCAGCTGCGCCGCCTGCCGCGTCCGTCGGCCGGCGCGCCTGCCACTGGCCGCCCCCACCAGCCGGCTGTAGCGCGTGCGCCCACGCACCGCGCTGCCAGCACGCCGGGCGGCCCCCCCTCACCGGCCGGGGACGGTCCCACCCAGCCACCGCCGCGTATCGCCTCACACCCAGATCCCCTTTCGCGTTCGTGGGCATGGTGGGTCCCCTTTCACGTTCGTGGGCATGGTGGGTATCCCTGAAACAACCGGTTAATAGCTCGACCGATCGTCGCCAACACTGATTCACCTCTAGCGAGAACAACCGCACCACAACGGGTTACCTGTTGTTCATTTGCGTAACGTCACCAGCAAACGTAGACGTCCATCGCCATTTGCAACGAGTATTGCATGCCTGTGTCAGGTG
>NW_026047905.1:0-58059 GCF_023864345.2 Schistocerca serialis cubense
ATGACTCTCTTAAGGTTGCCAAAAGATCGCCACCAGGCGAAATACATCGGCAAACTCGAGCAGCACCTCAAGAAATAACTGAAAAGTGTTTAAGGTGGACAAATAATGGCGTATCGCTTCTGGCGAACTGGCCAGATAATGCTTGAAGATGCGACTATGGTAAAATGGGGAGCAATTGGTAGGAGTAACTATGACTCTCTTAAGGTAGCCAAATGCCTCGTCATCAGGCGGAACAAATCGGCAAACTCGACGAGCACCTGGCAGGAGTATCTGTGAAAGTCTTAAGGGCGACTAATAATGGTTACAACTCCTGGTGAACTGGCCAGAGAAAGCTTGAAGACGTGAATGTTCTATAACAGGGTGCAACTGGCAGGAGTAACTATGACACTCTTAAGGTAGCCAAATGCTCGTCACCAGGGGAAATACATGGGCAAACTCAAGGACCGCCTGGCAGAAGTAACTGTGAAAGTCTTAAGCTCGTCAAATAATGGCGTATCCCTTCTGGTGAACTGGCCAGATAACTTGAAGATGCAACTATGGTAAAACGGGGAGCAATGGGTAGGAGTAACTATGACTCTCTTAAGGTAGCCAAATGCCTCGTCACCAGGCGGATTAAATCGGCAAACTCGAGGAGCACCTAGCAGAAATAACTGTGAAAGTCTTAAGGTCGACTAATAATGGTGTATAACTCCTGGTGAACTGGCCAGAGAAAGCTTGAAGATGTGACGTTGATAAAACGGGGAGCAACTGGCAGGAGTAACTATAACCTTCTTAAGGTAGCCAAATGTTCGTCACCAGGCGAAATACAAGGGAAAACACGAGGAGCACCTGGCAGAAATAACTGTGAAAGTCTTAAGTTCGACAAATAATGGCGTATTGCGTGTGCTGAAATGACGCAAGAAAGCTTGAAGATTTTACTGTGTTAAAACGGGGAGCAACTTGCAGGAGTAACTTTGACTCTCTTAAGGTAGCCAAATGCCTCGTCACCAGGCGGTAGAAATCGGCAAACTCGGGGAGCACCTAGCAGAAATAACTGTGAAAGTCTTAAGGTCGACAAATAGTGGTGTATCACATCTGGTGAACTGGCCAGAGAAAGCTTGAAGATGTGACTGTGATAAAACGGGTTGCAACTGTCAGGAGTAACTATGACTCTCTTAAGGTTGCCAAAAGATCGCCACCAGGCGAAATACATCGGCAAACTCGAGCAGCACCTCAAGAAATAACTGAAAAGTGTTTAAGGTGGACAAATAATGGCGTATCGCTTCTGGCGAACTGGCCAGATAATGCTTGAAGATGCGACTATGGTAAAATGGGGAGCAATTGGTAGGAGTAACTATGACTCTCTTAAGGTAGCCAAATGCCTCGTCATCAGGCGGAACAAATCGGCAAACTCGACGAGCACCTGGCAGGAGTATCTGTGAAAGTCTTAAGGGCGACTAATAATGGTTACAACTCCTGGTGAACTGGCCAGAGAAAGCTTGAAGACGTGAATGTTCTATAACAGGGTGCAACTGGCAGGAGTAACTATGACACTCTTAAGGTAGCCAAATGCTCGTCACCAGGGGAAATACATGGGCAAACTCAAGGACCGCCTGGCAGAAGTAACTGTGAAAGTCTTAAGCTCGTCAAATAATGGCGTATCCCTTCTGGTGAACTGGCCAGATAACTTGAAGATGCAACTATGGTAAAACGGGGAGCAATGGGTAGGAGTAACTATGACTCTCTTAAGGTAGCCAAATGCCTCGTCACCAGGCGGATTAAATCGGCAAACTCGAGGAGCACCTAGCAGAAATAACTGTGAAAGTCTTAAGGTCGACTAATAATGGTGTATAACTCCTGGTGAACTGGCCAGAGAAAGCTTGAAGATGTGACGTTGATAAAACGGGGAGCAACTGGCAGGAGTAACTATAACCTTCTTAAGGTAGCCAAATGTTCGTCACCAGGCGAAATACAAGGGAAAACACGAGGAGCACCTGGCAGAAATAACTGTGAAAGTCTTAAGTTCGACAAATAATGGCGTATTGCGTGTGCTGAAATGACGCAAGAAAGCTTGAAGATTTTACTGTGTTAAAACGGGGAGCAACTTGCAGGAGTAACTTTGACTCTCTTAAGGTAGCCAAATGCCTCGTCACCAGGCGGTAGAAATCGGCAAACTCGGGGAGCACCTAGCAGAAATAACTGTGAAAGTCTTAAGGTCGACAAATAGTGGTGTATCACATCTGGTGAACTGGCCAGAGAAAGCTTGAAGATGTGACTGTGATAAAACGGGTTGCAACTGTCAGGAGTAACTATGACTCTCTTAAGGTTGCCAAAAGATCGCCACCAGGCGAAATACATCGGCAAACTCGAGCAGCACCTCAAGAAATAACTGAAAAGTGTTTAAGGTGGACAAATAATGGCGTATCGCTTCTGGCGAACTGGCCAGATAATGCTTGAAGATGCGACTATGGTAAAATGGGGAGCAATTGGTAGGAGTAACTATGACTCTCTTAAGGTAGCCAAATGCCTCGTCATCAGGCGGAACAAATCGGCAAACTCGACGAGCACCTGGCAGGAGTATCTGTGAAAGTCTTAAGGGCGACTAATAATGGTTACAACTCCTGGTGAACTGGCCAGAGAAAGCTTGAAGACGTGAATGTTCTATAACAGGGTGCAACTGGCAGGAGTAACTATGACACTCTTAAGGTAGCCAAATGCTCGTCACCAGGGGAAATACATGGGCAAACTCAAGGACCGCCTGGCAGAAGTAACTGTGAAAGTCTTAAGCTCGTCAAATAATGGCGTATCCCTTCTGGTGAACTGGCCAGATAACTTGAAGATGCAACTATGGTAAAACGGGGAGCAATGGGTAGGAGTAACTATGACTCTCTTAAGGTAGCCAAATGCCTCGTCACCAGGCGGATTAAATCGGCAAACTCGAGGAGCACCTAGCAGAAATAACTGTGAAAGTCTTAAGGTCGACTAATAATGGTGTATAACTCCTGGTGAACTGGCCAGAGAAAGCTTGAAGATGTGACGTTGATAAAACGGGGAGCAACTGGCAGGAGTAACTATAACCTTCTTAAGGTAGCCAAATGTTCGTCACCAGGCGAAATACAAGGGAAAACACGAGGAGCACCTGGCAGAAATAACTGTGAAAGTCTTAAGTTCGACAAATAATGGCGTATTGCGTGTGCTGAAATGACGCAAGAAAGCTTGAAGATTTTACTGTGTTAAAACGGGGAGCAACTTGCAGGAGTAACTTTGACTCTCTTAAGGTAGCCAAATGCCTCGTCACCAGGCGGTAGAAATCGGCAAACTCGGGGAGCACCTAGCAGAAATAACTGTGAAAGTCTTAAGGTCGACAAATAGTGGTGTATCACATCTGGTGAACTGGCCAGAGAAAGCTTGAAGATGTGACTGTGATAAAACGGGTTGCAACTGTCAGGAGTAACTATGACTCTCTTAAGGTTGCCAAAAGATCGCCACCAGGCGAAATACATCGGCAAACTCGAGCAGCACCTCAAGAAATAACTGAAAAGTGTTTAAGGTGGACAAATAATGGCGTATCGCTTCTGGCGAACTGGCCAGATAATGCTTGAAGATGCGACTATGGTAAAATGGGGAGCAATTGGTAGGAGTAACTATGACTCTCTTAAGGTAGCCAAATGCCTCGTCATCAGGCGGAACAAATCGGCAAACTCGACGAGCACCTGGCAGGAGTATCTGTGAAAGTCTTAAGGGCGACTAATAATGGTTACAACTCCTGGTGAACTGGCCAGAGAAAGCTTGAAGACGTGAATGTTCTATAACAGGGTGCAACTGGCAGGAGTAACTATGACACTCTTAAGGTAGCCAAATGCTCGTCACCAGGGGAAATACATGGGCAAACTCAAGGACCGCCTGGCAGAAGTAACTGTGAAAGTCTTAAGCTCGTCAAATAATGGCGTATCCCTTCTGGTGAACTGGCCAGATAACTTGAAGATGCAACTATGGTAAAACGGGGAGCAATGGGTAGGAGTAACTATGACTCTCTTAAGGTAGCCAAATGCCTCGTCACCAGGCGGATTAAATCGGCAAACTCGAGGAGCACCTAGCAGAAATAACTGTGAAAGTCTTAAGGTCGACTAATAATGGTGTATAACTCCTGGTGAACTGGCCAGAGAAAGCTTGAAGATGTGACGTTGATAAAACGGGGAGCAACTGGCAGGAGTAACTATAACCTTCTTAAGGTAGCCAAATGTTCGTCACCAGGCGAAATACAAGGGAAAACACGAGGAGCACCTGGCAGAAATAACTGTGAAAGTCTTAAGTTCGACAAATAATGGCGTATTGCGTGTGCTGAAATGACGCAAGAAAGCTTGAAGATTTTACTGTGTTAAAACGGGGAGCAACTTGCAGGAGTAACTTTGACTCTCTTAAGGTAGCCAAATGCCTCGTCACCAGGCGGTAGAAATCGGCAAACTCGGGGAGCACCTAGCAGAAATAACTGTGAAAGTCTTAAGGTCGACAAATAGTGGTGTATCACATCTGGTGAACTGGCCAGAGAAAGCTTGAAGATGTGACTGTGATAAAACGGGTTGCAACTGTCAGGAGTAACTATGACTCTCTTAAGGTTGCCAAAAGATCGCCACCAGGCGAAATACATCGGCAAACTCGAGCAGCACCTCAAGAAATAACTGAAAAGTGTTTAAGGTGGACAAATAATGGCGTATCGCTTCTGGCGAACTGGCCAGATAATGCTTGAAGATGCGACTATGGTAAAATGGGGAGCAATTGGTAGGAGTAACTATGACTCTCTTAAGGTAGCCAAATGCCTCGTCATCAGGCGGAACAAATCGGCAAACTCGACGAGCACCTGGCAGGAGTATCTGTGAAAGTCTTAAGGGCGACTAATAATGGTTACAACTCCTGGTGAACTGGCCAGAGAAAGCTTGAAGACGTGAATGTTCTATAACAGGGTGCAACTGGCAGGAGTAACTATGACACTCTTAAGGTAGCCAAATGCTCGTCACCAGGGGAAATACATGGGCAAACTCAAGGACCGCCTGGCAGAAGTAACTGTGAAAGTCTTAAGCTCGTCAAATAATGGCGTATCCCTTCTGGTGAACTGGCCAGATAACTTGAAGATGCAACTATGGTAAAACGGGGAGCAATGGGTAG
This sequence comes from Schistocerca serialis cubense, assembly GCF_023864345.2. Taxonomy (NCBI): domain Eukaryota; kingdom Metazoa; phylum Arthropoda; class Insecta; order Orthoptera; family Acrididae; genus Schistocerca; species Schistocerca serialis. Next base: position 5,143 of record NW_026047905.1, read on the forward strand.
GAGTAACTATGACTCTCTTAAGGTAGCCAAATGCCTCGTCACCAGGCGGATTAAATCGGCAAACTCGAGGAGCACCTAGCAGAAATAACTGTGAAAGTCTTAAGGTCGACTAATAATGGTGTATAACTCCTGGTGAACTGGCCAGAGAAAGCTTGAAGATGTGACGTTGATAAAACGGGGAGCAACTGGCAGGAGTAACTATAACCTTCTTAAGGTAGCCAAATGTTCGTCACCAGGCGAAATACAAGGGAAAACACGAGGAGCACCTGGCAGAAATAACTGTGAAAGTCTTAAGTTCGACAAATAATGGCGTATTGCGTGTGCTGAAATGACGCAAGAAAGCTTGAAGATTTTACTGTGTTAAAACGGGGAGCAACTTGCAGGAGTAACTTTGACTCTCTTAAGGTAGCCAAATGCCTCGTCACCAGGCGGTAGAAATCGGCAAACTCGGGGAGCACCTAGCAGAAATAACTGTGAAAGTCTTAAGGTCGACAAATAGTGGTGTATCACATCTGGTGAACTGGCCAGAGAAAGCTTGAAGATGTGACTGTGATAAAACGGGTTGCAACTGTCAGGAGTAACTATGACTCTCTTAAGGTTGCCAAAAGATCGCCACCAGGCGAAATACATCGGCAAACTCGAGCAGCACCTCAAGAAATAACTGAAAAGTGTTTAAGGTGGACAAATAATGGCGTATCGCTTCTGGCGAACTGGCCAGATAATGCTTGAAGATGCGACTATGGTAAAATGGGGAGCAATTGGTAGGAGTAACTATGACTCTCTTAAGGTAGCCAAATGCCTCGTCATCAGGCGGAACAAATCGGCAAACTCGACGAGCACCTGGCAGGAGTATCTGTGAAAGTCTTAAGGGCGACTAATAATGGTTACAACTCCTGGTGAACTGGCCAGAGAAAGCTTGAAGACGTGAATGTTATATAACAGGGTGCAACTGGCAGGAGTAACTATGACACTCTTAAGGTAGCCAAATGCTCGTCACCAGGGGAAATACATGGGCAAACTCAAGGACCGCCTGGCAGAAGTAACTGTGAAAGTCTTAAGCTCGTCAAATAATGGCGTATCCCTTCTGGTGAACTGGCCAGATAACTTGAAGATGCAACTATGGTAAAACGGGGAGCAATGGGTAGGAGTAACTATGACTCTCTTAAGGTAGCCAAATGCCTCGTCACCAGGCGGATTAAATCGGCAAACTCGAGGAGCACCTAGCAGAAATAACTGTGAAAGTCTTAAGGTCGACTAATAATGGTGTATAACTCCTGGTGAACTGGCCAGAGAAAGCTTGAAGATGTGACGTTGATAAAACGGGGAGCAACTGGCAGGAGTAACTATAACCTTCTTAAGGTAGCCAAATGTTCGTCACCAGGCGAAATACAAGGGAAAACACGAGGAGCACCTGGCAGAAATAACTGTGAAAGTCTTAAGTTCGACAAATAATGGCGTATTGCGTGTGCTGAAATGACGCAAGAAAGCTTGAAGATTTTACTGTGTTAAAACGGGGAGCAACTTGCAGGAGTAACTTTGACTCTCTTAAGGTAGCCAAATGCCTCGTCACCAGGCGGTAGAAATCGGCAAACTCGGGGAGCACCTAGCAGAAATAACTGTGAAAGTCTTAAGGTCGACAAATAGTGGTGTATCACATCTGGTGAACTGGCCAGAGAAAGCTTGAAGATGTGACTGTGATAAAACGGGTTGCAACTGTCAGGAGTAACTATGACTCTCTTAAGGTTGCCAAAAGATCGCCACCAGGCGAAATACATCGGCAAACTCGAGCAGCACCTCAAGAAATAACTGAAAAGTGTTTAAGGTGGACAAATAATGGCGTATCGCTTCTGGCGAACTGGCCAGATAATGCTTGAAGATGCGACTATGGTAAAATGGGGAGCAATTGGTAGGAGTAACTATGACTCTCTTAAGGTAGCCAAATGCCTCGTCATCAGGCGGAACAAATCGGCAAACTCGACGAGCACCTGGCAGGAGTATCTGTGAAAGTCTTAAGGGCGACTAATAATGGTTACAACTCCTGGTGAACTGGCCAGAGAAAGCTTGAAGACGTGAATGTTATATAACAGGGTGCAACTGGCAGGAGTAACTATGACACTCTTAAGGTAGCCAAATGCTCGTCACCAGGGGAAATACATGGGCAAACTCAAGGACCGCCTGGCAGAAGTAACTGTGAAAGTCTTAAGCTCGTCAAATAATGGCGTATCCCTTCTGGTGAACTGGCCAGATAACTTGAAGATGCAACTATGGTAAAACGGGGAGCAATGGGTAGGAGTAACTATGACTCTCTTAAGGTAGCCAAATGCCTCGTCACCAGGCGGATTAAATCGGCAAACTCGAGGAGCACCTAGCAGAAATAACTGTGAAAGTCTTAAGGTCGACTAATAATGGTGTATAACTCCTGGTGAACTGGCCAGAGAAAGCTTGAAGATGTGACGTTGATAAAACGGGGAGCAACTGGCAGGAGTAACTATAACCTTCTTAAGGTAGCCAAATGTTCGTCACCAGGCGAAATACAAGGGAAAACACGAGGAGCACCTGGCAGAAATAACTGTGAAAGTCTTAAGTTCGACAAATAATGGCGTATTGCGTGTGCTGAAATGACGCAAGAAAGCTTGAAGATTTTACTGTGTTAAAACGGGGAGCAACTTGCAGGAGTAACTTTGACTCTCTTAAGGTAGCCAAATGCCTCGTCACCAGGCGGTAGAAATCGGCAAACTCGGGGAGCACCTAGCAGAAATAACTGTGAAAGTCTTAAGGTCGACAAATAGTGGTGTATCACATCTGGTGAACTGGCCAGAGAAAGCTTGAAGGTGTGACGTTGATAAAACGGGGAGCAACTGGCAGGAGTAACTATAACCTTCTTAAGGTAGCCAAATGTTCGTCACCAGGCGAAATACAAGGGAAAACACGAGGAGCACCTGGCAGAAATAACTGTGAAAGTCTTAAGTTCGACAAATAATGGCGTATTGCGTGTGCTGAAATGACGCAAGAAAGCTTGAAGATTTTACTGTGTTAAAACGGGGAGCAACTTGCAGGAGTAACTTTGACTCTCTTAAGGTAGCCAAATGCCTCGTCACCAGGCGGTAGAAATCGGCAAACTCGGGGAGCACCTAGCAGAAATAACTGTGAAAGTCTTAAGGTCGACAAATAGTGGTGTATCACATCTGGTGAACTGGCCAGAGAAAGCTTGAAGATGTGACTGTGATAAAACGGGTTGCAACTGTCAGGAGTAACTATGACTCTCTTAAGGTTGCCAAAAGATCGCCACCAGGCGAAATACATCGGCAAACTCGAGCAGCACCTCAAGAAATAACTGAAAAGTGTTTAAGGTGGACAAATAATGGCGTATCGCTTCTGGCGAACTGGCCAGATAATGCTTGAAGATGCGACTATGGTAAAATGGGGAGCAATTGGTAGGAGTAACTATGACTCTCTTAAGGTAGCCAAATGCCTCGTCATCAGGCGGAACAAATCGGCAAACTCGACGAGCACCTGGCAGGAGTATCTGTGAAAGTCTTAAGGGCGACTAATAATGGTTACAACTCCTGGTGAACTGGCCAGAGAAAGCTTGAAGACGTGAATGTTATATAACAGGGTGCAACTGGCAGGAGTAACTATGACACTCTTAAGGTAGCCAAATGCTCGTCACCAGGGGAAATACATGGGCAAACTCAAGGACCGCCTGGCAGAAGTAACTGTGAAAGTCTTAAGCTCGTCAAATAATGGCGTATCCCTTCTGGTGAACTGGCCAGATAACTTGAAGATGCAACTATGGTAAAACGGGGAGCAATGGGTAGGAGTAACTATGACTCTCTTAAGGTAGCCAAATGCCTCGTCACCAGGCGGATTAAATCGGCAAACTCGAGGAGCACCTAGCAGAAATAACTGTGAAAGTCTTAAGGTCGACTAATAATGGTGTATAACTCCTGGTGAACTGGCCAGAGAAAGCTTGAAGATGTGACGTTGATAAAACGGGGAGCAACTGGCAGGAGTAACTATAACCTTCTTAAGGTAGCCAAATGTTCGTCACCAGGCGAAATACAAGGGAAAACACGAGGAGCACCTGGCAGAAATAACTGTGAAAGTCTTAAGTTCGACAAATAATGGCGTATTGCGTGTGCTGAAATGACGCAAGAAAGCTTGAAGATTTTACTGTGTTAAAACGGGGAGCAACTTGCAGGAGTAACTTTGACTCTCTTAAGGTAGCCAAATGCCTCGTCACCAGGCGGTAGAAATCGGCAAACTCGGGGAGCACCTAGCAGAAATAACTGTGAAAGTCTTAAGGTCGACAAATAGTGGTGTATCACATCTGGTGAACTGGCCAGAGAAAGCTTGAAGATGTGACGTTGATAAAACGGGGAGCAACTGGCAGGAGTAACTATAACCTTCTTAAGGTAGCCAAATGTTCGTCACCAGGCGAAATACAAGGGAAAACACGAGGAGCACCTGGCAGAAATAACTGTGAAAGTCTTAAGTTCGACAAATAATGGCGTATTGCGTGTGCTGAAATGACGCAAGAAAGCTTGAAGATTTTACTGTGTTAAAACGGGGAGCAACTTGCAGGAGTAACTTTGACTCTCTTAAGGTAGCCAAATGCCTCGTCACCAGGCGGTAGAAATCGGCAAACTCGGGGAGCACCTAGCAGAAATAACTGTGAAAGTCTTAAGGTCGACAAATAGTGGTGTATCACATCTGGTGAACTGGCCAGAGAAAGCTTGAAGATGTGACTGTGATAAAACGGGTTGCAACTGTCAGGAGTAACTATGACTCTCTTAAGGTTGCCAAAAGATCGCCACCAGGCGAAATACATCGGCAAACTCGAGCAGCACCTCAAGAAATAACTGAAAAGTGTTTAAGGTGGACAAATAATGGCGTATCGCTTCTGGCGAACTGGCCAGATAATGCTTGAAGATGCGACTATGGTAAAATGGGGAGCAATTGGTAGGAGTAACTATGACTCTCTTAAGGTAGCCAAATGCCTCGTCATCAGGCGGAACAAATCGGCAAACTCGACGAGCACCTGGCAGGAGTATCTGTGAAAGTCTTAAGGGCGACTAATAATGGTTACAACTCCTGGTGAACTGGCCAGAGAAAGCTTGAAGACGTGAATGTTATATAACAGGGTGCAACTGGCAGGAGTAACTATGACACTCTTAAGGTAGCCAAATGCTCGTCACCAGGGGAAATACATGGGCAAACTCAAGGACCGCCTGGCAGAAGTAACTGTGAAAGTCTTAAGCTCGTCAAATAATGGCGTATCCCTTCTGGTGAACTGGCCAGATAACTTGAAGATGCAACTATGGTAAAACGGGGAGCAATGGGTAGGAGTAACTATGACTCTCTTAAGGTAGCCAAATGCCTCGTCACCAGGCGGATTAAATCGGCAAACTCGAGGAGCACCTAGCAGAAATAACTGTGAAAGTCTTAAGGTCGACTAATAATGGTGTATAACTCCTGGTGAACTGGCCAGAGAAAGCTTGAAGATGTGACGTTGATAAAACGGGGAGCAACTGGCAGGAGTAACTATAACCTTCTTAAGGTAGCCAAATGTTCGTCACCAGGCGAAATACAAGGGAAAACACGAGGAGCACCTGGCAGAAATAACTGTGAAAGTCTTAAGTTCGACAAATAATGGCGTATTGCGTGTGCTGAAATGACGCAAGAAAGCTTGAAGATTTTACTGTGTTAAAACGGGGAGCAACTTGCAGGAGTAACTTTGACTCTCTTAAGGTAGCCAAATGCCTCGTCACCAGGCGGTAGAAATCGGCAAACTCGGGGAGCACCTAGCAGAAATAACTGTGAAAGTCTTAAGGTCGACAAATAGTGGTGTATCACATCTGGTGAACTGGCCAGAGAAAGCTTGAAGATGTGACTGTGATAAAACGGGTTGCAACTGTCAGGAGTAACTATGACTCTCTTAAGGTTGCCAAAAGATCGCCACCAGGCGAAATACATCGGCAAACTCGAGCAGCACCTCAAGAAATAACTGAAAAGTGTTTAAGGTGGACAAATAATGGCGTATCGCTTCTGGCGAACTGGCCAGATAATGCTTGAAGATGCGACTATGGTAAAATGGGGAGCAATTGGTAGGAGTAACTATGACTCTCTTAAGGTAGCCAAATGCCTCGTCATCAGGCGGAACAAATCGGCAAACTCGACGAGCACCTGGCAGGAGTATCTGTGAAAGTCTTAAGGGCGACTAATAATGGTTACAACTCCTGGTGAACTGGCCAGAGAAAGCTTGAAGACGTGAATGTTATATAACAGGGTGCAACTGGCAGGAGTAACTATGACACTCTTAAGGTAGCCAAATGCTCGTCACCAGGGGAAATACATGGGCAAACTCAAGGACCGCCTGGCAGAAGTAACTGTGAAAGTCTTAAGCTCGTCAAATAATGGCGTATCCCTTCTGGTGAACTGGCCAGATAACTTGAAGATGCAACTATGGTAAAACGGGGAGCAATGGGTAGGAGTAACTATGACTCTCTTAAGGTAGCCAAATGCCTCGTCACCAGGCGGATTAAATCGGCAAACTCGAGGAGCACCTAGCAGAAATAACTGTGAAAGTCTTAAGGTCGACTAATAATGGTGTATAACTCCTGGTGAACTGGCCAGAGAAAGCTTGAAGATGTGACGTTGATAAAACGGGGAGCAACTGGCAGGAGTAACTATAACCTTCTTAAGGTAGCCAAATGTTCGTCACCAGGCGAAATACAAGGGAAAACACGAGGAGCACCTGGCAGAAATAACTGTGAAAGTCTTAAGTTCGACAAATAATGGCGTATTGCGTGTGCTGAAATGACGCAAGAAAGCTTGAAGATTTTACTGTGTTAAAACGGGGAGCAACTTGCAGGAGTAACTTTGACTCTCTTAAGGTAGCCAAATGCCTCGTCACCAGGCGGTAGAAATCGGCAAACTCGGGGAGCACCTAGCAGAAATAACTGTGAAAGTCTTAAGGTCGACAAATAGTGGTGTATCACATCTGGTGAACTGGCCAGAGAAAGCTTGAAGATGTGACGTTGATAAAACGGGGAGCAACTGGCAGGAGTAACTATAACCTTCTTAAGGTAGCCAAATGTTCGTCACCAGGCGAAATACAAGGGAAAACACGAGGAGCACCTGGCAGAAATAACTGTGAAAGTCTTAAGTTCGACAAATAATGGCGTATTGCGTGTGCTGAAATGACGCAAGAAAGCTTGAAGATTTTACTGTGTTAAAACGGGGAGCAACTTGCAGGAGTAACTTTGACTCTCTTAAGGTAGCCAAATGCCTCGTCACCAGGCGGTAGAAATCGGCAAACTCGGGGAGCACCTAGCAGAAATAACTGTGAAAGTCTTAAGGTCGACAAATAGTGGTGTATCACATCTGGTGAACTGGCCAGAGAAAGCTTGAAGATGTGACTGTGATAAAACGGGTTGCAACTGTCAGGAGTAACTATGACTCTCTTAAGGTTGCCAAAAGATCGCCACCAGGCGAAATACATCGGCAAACTCGAGCAGCACCTCAAGAAATAACTGAAAAGTGTTTAAGGTGGACAAATAATGGCGTATCGCTTCTGGCGAACTGGCCAGATAATGCTTGAAGATGCGACTATGGTAAAATGGGGAGCAATTGGTAGGAGTAACTATGACTCTCTTAAGGTAGCCAAATGCCTCGTCATCAGGCGGAACAAATCGGCAAACTCGACGAGCACCTGGCAGGAGTATCTGTGAAAGTCTTAAGGGCGACTAATAATGGTTACAACTCCTGGTGAACTGGCCAGAGAAAGCTTGAAGACGTGAATGTTATATAACAGGGTGCAACTGGCAGGAGTAACTATGACACTCTTAAGGTAGCCAAATGCTCGTCACCAGGGGAAATACATGGGCAAACTCAAGGACCGCCTGGCAGAAGTAACTGTGAAAGTCTTAAGCTCGTCAAATAATGGCGTATCCCTTCTGGTGAACTGGCCAGATAACTTGAAGATGCAACTATGGTAAAACGGGGAGCAATGGGTAGGAGTAACTATGACTCTCTTAAGGTAGCCAAATGCCTCGTCACCAGGCGGATTAAATCGGCAAACTCGAGGAGCACCTAGCAGAAATAACTGTGAAAGTCTTAAGGTCGACTAATAATGGTGTATAACTCCTGGTGAACTGGCCAGAGAAAGCTTGAAGATGTGACGTTGATAAAACGGGGAGCAACTGGCAGGAGTAACTATAACCTTCTTAAGGTAGCCAAATGTTCGTCACCAGGCGAAATACAAGGGAAAACACGAGGAGCACCTGGCAGAAATAACTGTGAAAGTCTTAAGTTCGACAAATAATGGCGTATTGCGTGTGCTGAAATGACGCAAGAAAGCTTGAAGATTTTACTGTGTTAAAACGGGGAGCAACTTGCAGGAGTAACTTTGACTCTCTTAAGGTAGCCAAATGCCTCGTCACCAGGCGGTAGAAATCGGCAAACTCGGGGAGCACCTAGCAGAAATAACTGTGAAAGTCTTAAGGTCGACAAATAGTGGTGTATCACATCTGGTGAACTGGCCAGAGAAAGCTTGAAGATGTGACTGTGATAAAACGGGTTGCAACTGTCAGGAGTAACTATGACTCTCTTAAGGTTGCCAAAAGATCGCCACCAGGCGAAATACATCGGCAAACTCGAGCAGCACCTCAAGAAATAACTGAAAAGTGTTTAAGGTGGACAAATAATGGCGTATCGCTTCTGGCGAACTGGCCAGATAATGCTTGAAGATGCGACTATGGTAAAATGGGGAGCAATTGGTAGGAGTAACTATGACTCTCTTAAGGTAGCCAAATGCCTCGTCATCAGGCGGAACAAATCGGCAAACTCGACGAGCACCTGGCAGGAGTATCTGTGAAAGTCTTAAGGGCGACTAATAATGGTTACAACTCCTGGTGAACTGGCCAGAGAAAGCTTGAAGACGTGAATGTTATATAACAGGGTGCAACTGGCAGGAGTAACTATGACACTCTTAAGGTAGCCAAATGCTCGTCACCAGGGGAAATACATGGGCAAACTCAAGGACCGCCTGGCAGAAGTAACTGTGAAAGTCTTAAGCTCGTCAAATAATGGCGTATCCCTTCTGGTGAACTGGCCAGATAACTTGAAGATGCAACTATGGTAAAACGGGGAGCAATGGGTAGGAGTAACTATGACTCTCTTAAGGTAGCCAAATGCCTCGTCACCAGGCGGATTAAATCGGCAAACTCGAGGAGCACCTAGCAGAAATAACTGTGAAAGTCTTAAGGTCGACTAATAATGGTGTATAACTCCTGGTGAACTGGCCAGAGAAAGCTTGAAGATGTGACGTTGATAAAACGGGGAGCAACTGGCAGGAGTAACTATAACCTTCTTAAGGTAGCCAAATGTTCGTCACCAGGCGAAATACAAGGGAAAACACGAGGAGCACCTGGCAGAAATAACTGTGAAAGTCTTAAGTTCGACAAATAATGGCGTATTGCGTGTGCTGAAATGACGCAAGAAAGCTTGAAGATTTTACTGTGTTAAAACGGGGAGCAACTTGCAGGAGTAACTTTGACTCTCTTAAGGTAGCCAAATGCCTCGTCACCAGGCGGTAGAAATCGGCAAACTCGGGGAGCACCTAGCAGAAATAACTGTGAAAGTCTTAAGGTCGACAAATAGTGGTGTATCACATCTGGTGAACTGGCCAGAGAAAGCTTGAAGATGTGACTGTGATAAAACGGGTTGCAACTGTCAGGAGTAACTATGACTCTCTTAAGGTTGCCAAAAGATCGCCACCAGGCGAAATACATCGGCAAACTCGAGCAGCACCTCAAGAAATAACTGAAAAGTGTTTAAGGTGGACAAATAATGGCGTATCGCTTCTGGCGAACTGGCCAGATAATGCTTGAAGATGCGACTATGGTAAAATGGGGAGCAATTGGTAGGAGTAACTATGACTCTCTTAAGGTAGCCAAATGCCTCGTCATCAGGCGGAACAAATCGGCAAACTCGACGAGCACCTGGCAGGAGTATCTGTGAAAGTCTTAAGGGCGACTAATAATGGTTACAACTCCTGGTGAACTGGCCAGAGAAAGCTTGAAGACGTGAATGTTATATAACAGGGTGCAACTGGCAGGAGTAACTATGACACTCTTAAGGTAGCCAAATGCTCGTCACCAGGGGAAATACATGGGCAAACTCAAGGACCGCCTGGCAGAAGTAACTGTGAAAGTCTTAAGCTCGTCAAATAATGGCGTATCCCTTCTGGTGAACTGGCCAGATAACTTGAAGATGCAACTATGGTAAAACGGGGAGCAATGGGTAGGAGTAACTATGACTCTCTTAAGGTAGCCAAATGCCTCGTCACCAGGCGGATTAAATCGGCAAACTCGAGGAGCACCTAGCAGAAATAACTGTGAAAGTCTTAAGGTCGACTAATAATGGTGTATAACTCCTGGTGAACTGGCCAGAGAAAGCTTGAAGATGTGACGTTGATAAAACGGGGAGCAACTGGCAGGAGTAACTATAACCTTCTTAAGGTAGCCAAATGTTCGTCACCAGGCGAAATACAAGGGAAAACACGAGGAGCACCTGGCAGAAATAACTGTGAAAGTCTTAAGTTCGACAAATAATGGCGTATTGCGTGTGCTGAAATGACGCAAGAAAGCTTGAAGATTTTACTGTGTTAAAACGGGGAGCAACTTGCAGGAGTAACTTTGACTCTCTTAAGGTAGCCAAATGCCTCGTCACCAGGCGGTAGAAATCGGCAAACTCGGGGAGCACCTAGCAGAAATAACTGTGAAAGTCTTAAGGTCGACAAATAGTGGTGTATCACATCTGGTGAACTGGCCAGAGAAAGCTTGAAGATGTGACGTTGATAAAACGGGGAGCAACTGGCAGGAGTAACTATAACCTTCTTAAGGTAGCCAAATGTTCGTCACCAGGCGAAATACAAGGGAAAACACGAGGAGCACCTGGCAGAAATAACTGTGAAAGTCTTAAGTTCGACAAATAATGGCGTATTGCGTGTGCTGAAATGACGCAAGAAAGCTTGAAGATTTTACTGTGTTAAAACGGGGAGCAACTTGCAGGAGTAACTTTGACTCTCTTAAGGTAGCCAAATGCCTCGTCACCAGGCGGTAGAAATCGGCAAACTCGGGGAGCACCTAGCAGAAATAACTGTGAAAGTCTTAAGGTCGACAAATAGTGGTGTATCACATCTGGTGAACTGGCCAGAGAAAGCTTGAAGATGTGACTGTGATAAAACGGGTTGCAACTGTCAGGAGTAACTATGACTCTCTTAAGGTTGCCAAAAGATCGCCACCAGGCGAAATACATCGGCAAACTCGAGCAGCACCTCAAGAAATAACTGAAAAGTGTTTAAGGTGGACAAATAATGGCGTATCGCTTCTGGCGAACTGGCCAGATAATGCTTGAAGATGCGACTATGGTAAAATGGGGAGCAATTGGTAGGAGTAACTATGACTCTCTTAAGGTAGCCAAATGCCTCGTCATCAGGCGGAACAAATCGGCAAACTCGACGAGCACCTGGCAGGAGTATCTGTGAAAGTCTTAAGGGCGACTAATAATGGTTACAACTCCTGGTGAACTGGCCAGAGAAAGCTTGAAGACGTGAATGTTATATAACAGGGTGCAACTGGCAGGAGTAACTATGACACTCTTAAGGTAGCCAAATGCTCGTCACCAGGGGAAATACATGGGCAAACTCAAGGACCGCCTGGCAGAAGTAACTGTGAAAGTCTTAAGCTCGTCAAATAATGGCGTATCCCTTCTGGTGAACTGGCCAGATAACTTGAAGATGCAACTATGGTAAAACGGGGAGCAATGGGTAGGAGTAACTATGACTCTCTTAAGGTAGCCAAATGCCTCGTCACCAGGCGGATTAAATCGGCAAACTCGAGGAGCACCTAGCAGAAATAACTGTGAAAGTCTTAAGGTCGACTAATAATGGTGTATAACTCCTGGTGAACTGGCCAGAGAAAGCTTGAAGATGTGACGTTGATAAAACGGGGAGCAACTGGCAGGAGTAACTATAACCTTCTTAAGGTAGCCAAATGTTCGTCACCAGGCGAAATACAAGGGAAAACACGAGGAGCACCTGGCAGAAATAACTGTGAAAGTCTTAAGTTCGACAAATAATGGCGTATTGCGTGTGCTGAAATGACGCAAGAAAGCTTGAAGATTTTACTGTGTTAAAACGGGGAGCAACTTGCAGGAGTAACTTTGACTCTCTTAAGGTAGCCAAATGCCTCGTCACCAGGCGGTAGAAATCGGCAAACTCGGGGAGCACCTAGCAGAAATAACTGTGAAAGTCTTAAGGTCGACAAATAGTGGTGTATCACATCTGGTGAACTGGCCAGAGAAAGCTTGAAGATGTGACTGTGATAAAACGGGTTGCAACTGTCAGGAGTAACTATGACTCTCTTAAGGTTGCCAAAAGATCGCCACCAGGCGAAATACATCGGCAAACTCGAGCAGCACCTCAAGAAATAACTGAAAAGTGTTTAAGGTGGACAAATAATGGCGTATCGCTTCTGGCGAACTGGCCAGATAATGCTTGAAGATGCGACTATGGTAAAATGGGGAGCAATTGGTAGGAGTAACTATGACTCTCTTAAGGTAGCCAAATGCCTCGTCATCAGGCGGAACAAATCGGCAAACTCGACGAGCACCTGGCAGGAGTATCTGTGAAAGTCTTAAGGGCGACTAATAATGGTTACAACTCCTGGTGAACTGGCCAGAGAAAGCTTGAAGACGTGAATGTTATATAACAGGGTGCAACTGGCAGGAGTAACTATGACACTCTTAAGGTAGCCAAATGCTCGTCACCAGGGGAAATACATGGGCAAACTCAAGGACCGCCTGGCAGAAGTAACTGTGAAAGTCTTAAGCTCGTCAAATAATGGCGTATCCCTTCTGGTGAACTGGCCAGATAACTTGAAGATGCAACTATGGTAAAACGGGGAGCAATGGGTAGGAGTAACTATGACTCTCTTAAGGTAGCCAAATGCCTCGTCACCAGGCGGATTAAATCGGCAAACTCGAGGAGCACCTAGCAGAAATAACTGTGAAAGTCTTAAGGTCGACTAATAATGGTGTATAACTCCTGGTGAACTGGCCAGAGAAAGCTTGAAGATGTGACGTTGATAAAACGGGGAGCAACTGGCAGGAGTAACTATAACCTTCTTAAGGTAGCCAAATGTTCGTCACCAGGCGAAATACAAGGGAAAACACGAGGAGCACCTGGCAGAAATAACTGTGAAAGTCTTAAGTTCGACAAATAATGGCGTATTGCGTGTGCTGAAATGACGCAAGAAAGCTTGAAGATTTTACTGTGTTAAAACGGGGAGCAACTTGCAGGAGTAACTTTGACTCTCTTAAGGTAGCCAAATGCCTCGTCACCAGGCGGTAGAAATCGGCAAACTCGGGGAGCACCTAGCAGAAATAACTGTGAAAGTCTTAAGGTCGACAAATAGTGGTGTATCACATCTGGTGAACTGGCCAGAGAAAGCTTGAAGATGTGACGTTGATAAAACGGGGAGCAACTGGCAGGAGTAACTATAACCTTCTTAAGGTAGCCAAATGTTCGTCACCAGGCGAAATACAAGGGAAAACACGAGGAGCACCTGGCAGAAATAACTGTGAAAGTCTTAAGTTCGACAAATAATGGCGTATTGCGTGTGCTGAAATGACGCAAGAAAGCTTGAAGATTTTACTGTGTTAAAACGGGGAGCAACTTGCAGGAGTAACTTTGACTCTCTTAAGGTAGCCAAATGCCTCGTCACCAGGCGGTAGAAATCGGCAAACTCGGGGAGCACCTAGCAGAAATAACTGTGAAAGTCTTAAGGTCGACAAATAGTGGTGTATCACATCTGGTGAACTGGCCAGAGAAAGCTTGAAGATGTGACTGTGATAAAACGGGTTGCAACTGTCAGGAGTAACTATGACTCTCTTAAGGTTGCCAAAAGATCGCCACCAGGCGAAATACATCGGCAGACTCGAGCAGCACCTCAAGAAATAACTGAAAAGTGTTTAAGGTGGACAAATAATGGCGTATCGCTTCTGGCGAACTGGCCAGATAATGCTTGAAGATGCGACTATGGTAAAATGGGGAGCAATTGGTAGGAGTAACTATGACTCTCTTAAGGTAGCCAAATGCCTCGTCATCAGGCGGAACAAATCGGCAAACTCGACGAGCACCTGGCAGGAGTATCTGTGAAAGTCTTAAGGGCGACTAATAATGGTTACAACTCCTGGTGAACTGGCCAGAGAAAGCTTGAAGACGTGAATGTTATATAACAGGGTGCAACTGGCAGGAGTAACTATGACACTCTTAAGGTAGCCAAATGCTCGTCACCAGGGGAAATACATGGGCAAACTCAAGGACCGCCTGGCAGAAGTAACTGTGAAAGTCTTAAGCTCGTCAAATAATGGCGTATCCCTTCTGGTGAACTGGCCAGATAACTTGAAGATGCAACTATGGTAAAACGGGGAGCAATGGGTAGGAGTAACTATGACTCTCTTAAGGTAGCCAAATGCCTCGTCACCAGGCGGATTAAATCGGCAAACTCGAGGAGCACCTAGCAGAAATAACTGTGAAAGTCTTAAGGTCGACTAATAATGGTGTATAACTCCTGGTGAACTGGCCAGAGAAAGCTTGAAGATGTGACGTTGATAAAACGGGGAGCAACTGGCAGGAGTAACTATAACCTTCTTAAGGTAGCCAAATGTTCGTCACCAGGCGAAATACAAGGGAAAACACGAGGAGCACCTGGCAGAAATAACTGTGAAAGTCTTAAGTTCGACAAATAATGGCGTATTGCGTGTGCTGAAATGACGCAAGAAAGCTTGAAGATTTTACTGTGTTAAAACGGGGAGCAACTTGCAGGAGTAACTTTGACTCTCTTAAGGTAGCCAAATGCCTCGTCACCAGGCGGTAGAAATCGGCAAACTCGGGGAGCACCTAGCAGAAATAACTGTGAAAGTCTTAAGGTCGACAAATAGTGGTGTATCACATCTGGTGAACTGGCCAGAGAAAGCTTGAAGATGTGACGTTGATAAAACGGGGAGCAACTGGCAGGAGTAACTATAACCTTCTTAAGGTAGCCAAATGTTCGTCACCAGGCGAAATACAAGGGAAAACACGAGGAGCACCTGGCAGAAATAACTGTGAAAGTCTTAAGTTCGACAAATAATGGCGTATTGCGTGTGCTGAAATGACGCAAGAAAGCTTGAAGATTTTACTGTGTTAAAACGGGGAGCAACTTGCAGGAGTAACTTTGACTCTCTTAAGGTAGCCAAATGCCTCGTCACCAGGCGGTAGAAATCGGCAAACTCGGGGAGCACCTAGCAGAAATAACTGTGAAAGTCTTAAGGTCGACAAATAGTGGTGTATCACATCTGGTGAACTGGCCAGAGAAAGCTTGAAGATGTGACTGTGATAAAACGGGTTGCAACTGTCAGGAGTAACTATGACTCTCTTAAGGTTGCCAAAAGATCGCCACCAGGCGAAATACATCGGCAAACTCGAGCAGCACCTCAAGAAATAACTGAAAAGTGTTTAAGGTGGACAAATAATGGCGTATCGCTTCTGGCGAACTGGCCAGATAATGCTTGAAGATGCGACTATGGTAAAATGGGGAGCAATTGGTAGGAGTAACTATGACTCTCTTAAGGTAGCCAAATGCCTCGTCATCAGGCGGAACAAATCGGCAAACTCGACGAGCACCTGGCAGGAGTATCTGTGAAAGTCTTAAGGGCGACTAATAATGGTTACAACTCCTGGTGAACTGGCCAGAGAAAGCTTGAAGACGTGAATGTTATATAACAGGGTGCAACTGGCAGGAGTAACTATGACACTCTTAAGGTAGCCAAATGCTCGTCACCAGGGGAAATACATGGGCAAACTCAAGGACCGCCTGGCAGAAGTAACTGTGAAAGTCTTAAGCTCGTCAAATAATGGCGTATCCCTTCTGGTGAACTGGCCAGATAACTTGAAGATGCAACTATGGTAAAACGGGGAGCAATGGGTAGGAGTAACTATGACTCTCTTAAGGTAGCCAAATGCCTCGTCACCAGGCGGATTAAATCGGCAAACTCGAGGAGCACCTAGCAGAAATAACTGTGAAAGTCTTAAGGTCGACTAATAATGGTGTATAACTCCTGGTGAACTGGCCAGAGAAAGCTTGAAGATGTGACGTTGATAAAACGGGGAGCAACTGGCAGGAGTAACTATAACCTTCTTAAGGTAGCCAAATGTTCGTCACCAGGCGAAATACAAGGGAAAACACGAGGAGCACCTGGCAGAAATAACTGTGAATGTCTTAAGTTCGACAAATAATGGCGTATTGCGTGTGCTGAAATGACGCAAGAAAGCTTGAAGATTTTACTGTGTTAAAACGGGGAGCAACTTGCAGGAGTAACTTTGACTCTCTTAAGGTAGCCAAATGCCTCGTCACCAGGCGGTAGAAATCGGCAAACTCGGGGAGCACCTAGCAGAAATAACTGTGAAAGTCTTAAGGTCGACAAATAGTGGTGTATCACATCTGGTGAACTGGCCAGAGAAAGCTTGAAGATGTGACGTTGATAAAACG
This sequence comes from Schistocerca serialis cubense, assembly GCF_023864345.2. Taxonomy (NCBI): domain Eukaryota; kingdom Metazoa; phylum Arthropoda; class Insecta; order Orthoptera; family Acrididae; genus Schistocerca; species Schistocerca serialis. The sequence goes on from NW_026047905.1 coordinate 21,741, forward strand.
GGGAGCAACTGGCAGGAGTAACTATAACCTTCTTAAGGTAGCCAAATGTTCGTCACCAGGCGAAATACAAGGGAAAACACGAGGAGCACCTGGCAGAAATAACTGTGAAAGTCTTAAGTTCGACAAATAATGGCGTATTGCGTGTGCTGAAATGACGCAAGAAAGCTTGAAGATTTTACTGTGTTAAAACGGGGAGCAACTTGCAGGAGTAACTTTGACTCTCTTAAGGTAGCCAAATGCCTCGTCACCAGGCGGTAGAAATCGGCAAACTCGGGGAGCACCTAGCAGAAATAACTGTGAAAGTCTTAAGGTCGACAAATAGTGGTGTATCACATCTGGTGAACTGGCCAGAGAAAGCTTGAAGATGTGACTGTGATAAAACGGGTTGCAACTGTCAGGAGTAACTATGACTCTCTTAAGGTTGCCAAAAGATCGCCACCAGGCGAAATACATCGGCAAACTCGAGCAGCACCTCAAGAAATAACTGAAAAGTGTTTAAGGTGGACAAATAATGGCGTATCGCTTCTGGCGAACTGGCCAGATAATGCTTGAAGATGCGACTATGGTAAAATGGGGAGCAATTGGTAGGAGTAACTATGACTCTCTTAAGGTAGCCAAATGCCTCGTCATCAGGCGGAACAAATCGGCAAACTCGACGAGCACCTGGCAGGAGTATCTGTGAAAGTCTTAAGGGCGACTAATAATGGTTACAACTCCTGGTGAACTGGCCAGAGAAAGCTTGAAGACGTGAATGTTATATAACAGGGTGCAACTGGCAGGAGTAACTATGACACTCTTAAGGTAGCCAAATGCTCGTCACCAGGGGAAATACATGGGCAAACTCAAGGACCGCCTGGCAGAAGTAACTGTGAAAGTCTTAAGCTCGTCAAATAATGGCGTATCCCTTCTGGTGAACTGGCCAGATAACTTGAAGATGCAACTATGGTAAAACGGGGAGCAATGGGTAGGAGTAACTATGACTCTCTTAAGGTAGCCAAATGCCTCGTCACCAGGCGGATTAAATCGGCAAACTCGAGGAGCACCTAGCAGAAATAACTGTGAAAGTCTTAAGGTCGACTAATAATGGTGTATAACTCCTGGTGAACTGGCCAGAGAAAGCTTGAAGATGTGACGTTGATAAAACGGGGAGCAACTGGCAGGAGTAACTATAACCTTCTTAAGGTAGCCAAATGTTCGTCACCAGGCGAAATACAAGGGAAAACACGAGGAGCACCTGGCAGAAATAACTGTGAAAGTCTTAAGTTCGACAAATAATGGCGTATTGCGTGTGCTGAAATGACGCAAGAAAGCTTGAAGATTTTACTGTGTTAAAACGGGGAGCAACTTGCAGGAGTAACTTTGACTCTCTTAAGGTAGCCAAATGCCTCGTCACCAGGCGGTAGAAATCGGCAAACTCGGGGAGCACCTAGCAGAAATAACTGTGAAAGTCTTAAGGTCGACAAATAGTGGTGTATCACATCTGGTGAACTGGCCAGAGAAAGCTTGAAGATGTGACGTTGATAAAACGGGGAGCAACTGGCAGGAGTAACTATAACCTTCTTAAGGTAGCCAAATGTTCGTCACCAGGCGAAATACAAGGGAAAACACGAGGAGCACCTGGCAGAAATAACTGTGAAAGTCTTAAGTTCGACAAATAATGGCGTATTGCGTGTGCTGAAATGACGCAAGAAAGCTTGAAGATTTTACTGTGTTAAAACGGGGAGCAACTTGCAGGAGTAACTTTGACTCTCTTAAGGTAGCCAAATGCCTCGTCACCAGGCGGTAGAAATCGGCAAACTCGGGGAGCACCTAGCAGAAATAACTGTGAAAGTCTTAAGGTCGACAAATAGTGGTGTATCACATCTGGTGAACTGGCCAGAGAAAGCTTGAAGATGTGACTGTGATAAAACGGGTTGCAACTGTCAGGAGTAACTATGACTCTCTTAAGGTTGCCAAAAGATCGCCACCAGGCGAAATACATCGGCAAACTCGAGCAGCACCTCAAGAAATAACTGAAAAGTGTTTAAGGTGGACAAATAATGGCGTATCGCTTCTGGCGAACTGGCCAGATAATGCTTGAAGATGCGACTATGGTAAAATGGGGAGCAATTGGTAGGAGTAACTATGACTCTCTTAAGGTAGCCAAATGCCTCGTCATCAGGCGGAACAAATCGGCAAACTCGACGAGCACCTGGCAGGAGTATCTGTGAAAGTCTTAAGGGCGACTAATAATGGTTACAACTCCTGGTGAACTGGCCAGAGAAAGCTTGAAGACGTGAATGTTATATAACAGGGTGCAACTGGCAGGAGTAACTATGACACTCTTAAGGTAGCCAAATGCTCGTCACCAGGGGAAATACATGGGCAAACTCAAGGACCGCCTGGCAGAAGTAACTGTGAAAGTCTTAAGCTCGTCAAATAATGGCGTATCCCTTCTGGTGAACTGGCCAGATAACTTGAAGATGCAACTATGGTAAAACGGGGAGCAATGGGTAGGAGTAACTATGACTCTCTTAAGGTAGCCAAATGCCTCGTCACCAGGCGGATTAAATCGGCAAACTCGAGGAGCACCTAGCAGAAATAACTGTGAAAGTCTTAAGGTCGACTAATAATGGTGTATAACTCCTGGTGAACTGGCCAGAGAAAGCTTGAAGATGTGACGTTGATAAAACGGGGAGCAACTGGCAGGAGTAACTATAACCTTCTTAAGGTAGCCAAATGTTCGTCACCAGGCGAAATACAAGGGAAAACACGAGGAGCACCTGGCAGAAATAACTGTGAATGTCTTAAGTTCGACAAATAATGGCGTATTGCGTGTGCTGAAATGACGCAAGAAAGCTTGAAGATTTTACTGTGTTAAAACGGGGAGCAACTTGCAGGAGTAACTTTGACTCTCTTAAGGTAGCCAAATGCCTCGTCACCAGGCGGTAGAAATCGGCAAACTCGGGGAGCACCTAGCAGAAATAACTGTGAAAGTCTTAAGGTCGACAAATAGTGGTGTATCACATCTGGTGAACTGGCCAGAGAAAGCTTGAAGATGTGACGTTGATAAAACGGGGAGCAACTGGCAGGAGTAACTATAACCTTCTTAAGGTAGCCAAATGTTCGTCACCAGGCGAAATACAAGGGAAAACACGAGGAGCACCTGGCAGAAATAACTGTGAAAGTCTTAAGTTCGACAAATAATGGCGTATTGCGTGTGCTGAAATGACGCAAGAAAGCTTGAAGATTTTACTGTGTTAAAACGGGGAGCAACTTGCAGGAGTAACTTTGACTCTCTTAAGGTAGCCAAATGCCTCGTCACCAGGCGGTAGAAATCGGCAAACTCGGGGAGCACCTAGCAGAAATAACTGTGAAAGTCTTAAGGTCGACAAATAGTGGTGTATCACATCTGGTGAACTGGCCAGAGAAAGCTTGAAGATGTGACTGTGATAAAACGGGTTGCAACTGTCAGGAGTAACTATGACTCTCTTAAGGTTGCCAAAAGATCGCCACCAGGCGAAATACATCGTCAAACTCGAGCAGCACCTCAAGAAATAACTGAAAAGTGTTTAAGGTGGACAAATAATGGCGTATCGCTTCTGGCGAACTGGCCAGATAATGCTTGAAGATGCGACTATGGTAAAATGGGGAGCAATTGGTAGGAGTAACTATGACTCTCTTAAGGTAGCCAAATGCCTCGTCATCAGGCGGAACAAATCGGCAAACTCGACGAGCACCTGGCAGGAGTATCTGTGAAAGTCTTAAGGGCGACTAATAATGGTTACAACTCCTGGTGAACTGGCCAGAGAAAGCTTGAAGACGTGAATGTTATATAACAGGGTGCAACTGGCAGGAGTAACTATGACACTCTTAAGGTAGCCAAATGCTCGTCACCAGGGGAAATACATGGGCAAACTCAAGGACCGCCTGGCAGAAGTAACTGTGAAAGTCTTAAGCTCGTCAAATAATGGCGTATCCCTTCTGGTGAACTGGCCAGATAACTTGAAGATGCAACTATGGTAAAACGGGGAGCAATGGGTAGGAGTAACTATGACTCTCTTAAGGTAGCCAAATGCCTCGTCACCAGGCGGATTAAATCGGCAAACTCGAGGAGCACCTAGCAGAAATAACTGTGAAAGTCTTAAGGTCGACTAATAATGGTGTATAACTCCTGGTGAACTGGCCAGAGAAAGCTTGAAGATGTGACGTTGATAAAACGGGGAGCAACTGGCAGGAGTAACTATAACCTTCTTAAGGTAGCCAAATGTTCGTCACCAGGCGAAATACAAGGGAAAACACGAGGAGCACCTGGCAGAAATAACTGTGAAAGTCTTAAGTTCGACAAATAATGGCGTATTGCGTGTGCTGAAATGACGCAAGAAAGCTTGAAGATTTTACTGTGTTAAAACGGGGAGCAACTTGCAGGAGTAACTTTGACTCTCTTAAGGTAGCCAAATGCCTCGTCACCAGGCGGTAGAAATCGGCAAACTCGGGGAGCACCTAGCAGAAATAACTGTGAAAGTCTTAAGGTCGACAAATAGTGGTGTATCACATCTGGTGAACTGGCCAGAGAAAGCTTGAAGATGTGACGTTGATAAAACGGGGAGCAACTGGCAGGAGTAACTATAACCTTCTTAAGGTAGCCAAATGTTCGTCACCAGGCGAAATACAAGGGAAAACACGAGGAGCACCTGGCAGAAATAACTGTGAAAGTCTTAAGTTCGACAAATAATGGCGTATTGCGTGTGCTGAAATGACGCAAGAAAGCTTGAAGATTTTACTGTGTTAAAACGGGGAGCAACTTGCAGGAGTAACTTTGACTCTCTTAAGGTAGCCAAATGCCTCGTCACCAGGCGGTAGAAATCGGCAAACTCGGGGAGCACCTAGCAGAAATAACTGTGAAAGTCTTAAGGTCGACAAATAGTGGTGTATCACATCTGGTGAACTGGCCAGAGAAAGCTTGAAGATGTGACTGTGATAAAACGGGTTGCAACTGTCAGGAGTAACTATGACTCTCTTAAGGTTGCCAAAAGATCGCCACCAGGCGAAATACATCGGCAAACTCGAGCAGCACCTCAAGAAATAACTGAAAAGTGTTTAAGGTGGACAAATAATGGCGTATCGCTTCTGGCGAACTGGCCAGATAATGCTTGAAGATGCGACTATGGTAAAATGGGGAGCAATTGGTAGGAGTAACTATGACTCTCTTAAGGTAGCCAAATGCCTCGTCATCAGGCGGAACAAATCGGCAAACTCGACGAGCACCTGGCAGGAGTATCTGTGAAAGTCTTAAGGGCGACTAATAATGGTTACAACTCCTGGTGAACTGGCCAGAGAAAGCTTGAAGACGTGAATGTTATATAACAGGGTGCAACTGGCAGGAGTAACTATGACACTCTTAAGGTAGCCAAATGCTCGTCACCAGGGGAAATACATGGGCAAACTCAAGGACCGCCTGGCAGAAGTAACTGTGAAAGTCTTAAGCTCGTCAAATAATGGCGTATCCCTTCTGGTGAACTGGCCAGATAACTTGAAGATGCAACTATGGTAAAACGGGGAGCAATGGGTAGGAGTAACTATGACTCTCTTAAGGTAGCCAAATGCCTCGTCACCAGGCGGATTAAATCGGCAAACTCGAGGAGCACCTAGCAGAAATAACTGTGAAAGTCTTAAGGTCGACTAATAATGGTGTATAACTCCTGGTGAACTGGCCAGAGAAAGCTTGAAGATGTGACGTTGATAAAACGGGGAGCAACTGGCAGGAGTAACTATAACCTTCTTAAGGTAGCCAAATGTTCGTCACCAGGCGAAATACAAGGGAAAACACGAGGAGCACCTGGCAGAAATAACTGTGAAAGTCTTAAGTTCGACAAATAATGGCGTATTGCGTGTGCTGAAATGACGCAAGAAAGCTTGAAGATTTTACTGTGTTAAAACGGGGAGCAACTTGCAGGAGTAACTTTGACTCTCTTAAGGTAGCCAAATGCCTCGTCACCAGGCGGTAGAAATCGGCAAACTCGGGGAGCACCTAGCAGAAATAACTGTGAAAGTCTTAAGGTCGACAAATAGTGGTGTATCACATCTGGTGAACTGGCCAGAGAAAGCTTGAAGATGTGACGTTGATAAAACGGGGAGCAACTGGCAGGAGTAACTATAACCTTCTTAAGGTAGCCAAATGTTCGTCACCAGGCGAAATACAAGGGAAAACACGAGGAGCACCTGGCAGAAATAACTGTGAAAGTCTTAAGTTCGACAAATAATGGCGTATTGCGTGTGCTGAAATGACGCAAGAAAGCTTGAAGATTTTACTGTGTTAAAACGGGGAGCAACTTGCAGGAGTAACTTTGACTCTCTTAAGGTAGCCAAATGCCTCGTCACCAGGCGGTAGAAATCGGCAAACTCGGGGAGCACCTAGCAGAAATAACTGTGAAAGTCTTAAGGTCGACAAATAGTGGTGTATCACATCTGGTGAACTGGCCAGAGAAAGCTTGAAGATGTGACTGTGATAAAACGGGTTGCAACTGTCAGGAGTAACTATGACTCTCTTAAGGTTGCCAAAAGATCGCCACCAGGCGAAATACATCGGCAAACTCGAGCAGCACCTCAAGAAATAACTGAAAAGTGTTTAAGGTGGACAAATAATGGCGTATCGCTTCTGGCGAACTGGCCAGATAATGCTTGAAGATGCGACTATGGTAAAATGGGGAGCAATTGGTAGGAGTAACTATGACTCTCTTAAGGTAGCCAAATGCCTCGTCATCAGGCGGAACAAATCGGCAAACTCGACGAGCACCTGGCAGGAGTATCTGTGAAAGTCTTAAGGGCGACTAATAATGGTTACAACTCCTGGTGAACTGGCCAGAGAAAGCTTGAAGACGTGAATGTTATATAACAGGGTGCAACTGGCAGGAGTAACTATGACACTCTTAAGGTAGCCAAATGCTCGTCACCAGGGGAAATACATGGGCAAACTCAAGGACCGCCTGGCAGAAGTAACTGTGAAAGTCTTAAGCTCGTCAAATAATGGCGTATCCCTTCTGGTGAACTGGCCAGATAACTTGAAGATGCAACTATGGTAAAACGGGGAGCAATGGGTAGGAGTAACTATGACTCTCTTAAGGTAGCCAAATGCCTCGTCACCAGGCGGATTAAATCGGCAAACTCGAGGAGCACCTAGCAGAAATAACTGTGAAAGTCTTAAGGTCGACTAATAATGGTGTATAACTCCTGGTGAACTGGCCAGAGAAAGCTTGAAGATGTGACGTTGATAAAACGGGGAGCAACTGGCAGGAGTAACTATAACCTTCTTAAGGTAGCCAAATGTTCGTCACCAGGCGAAATACAAGGGAAAACACGAGGAGCACCTGGCAGAAATAACTGTGAAAGTCTTAAGTTCGACAAATAATGGCGTATTGCGTGTGCTGAAATGACGCAAGAAAGCTTGAAGATTTTACTGTGTTAAAACGGGGAGCAACTTGCAGGAGTAACTTTGACTCTCTTAAGGTAGCCAAATGCCTCGTCACCAGGCGGTAGAAATCGGCAAAATCGGGGAGCACCTAGCAGAAATAACTGTGAAAGTCTTAAGGTCGACAAATAGTGGTGTATCACATCTGGTGAACTGGCCAGAGAAAGCTTGAAGATGTGACGTTGATAAAACGGGGAGCAACTGGCAGGAGTAACTATAACCTTCTTAAGGTAGCCAAATGTTCGTCACCAGGCGAAATACAAGGGAAAACACGAGGAGCACCTGGCAGAAATAACTGTGAAAGTCTTAAGTTCGACAAATAATGGCGTATTGCGTGTGCTGAAATGACGCAAGAAAGCTTGAAGATTTTACTGTGTTAAAACGGGGAGCAACTTGCAGGAGTAACTTTGACTCTCTTAAGGTAGCCAAATGCCTCGTCACCAGGCGGTAGAAATCGGCAAACTCGGGGAGCACCTAGCAGAAATAACTGTGAAAGTCTTAAGGTCGACAAATAGTGGTGTATCACATCTGGTGAACTGGCCAGAGAAAGCTTGAAGATGTGACTGTGATAAAACGGGTTGCAACTGTCAGGAGTAACTATGACTCTCTTAAGGTTGCCAAAAGATCGCCACCAGGCGAAATACATCGGCAAACTCGAGCAGCACCTCAAGAAATAACTGAAAAGTGTTTAAGGTGGACAAATAATGGCGTATCGCTTCTGGCGAACTGGCCAGATAATGCTTGAAGATGCGACTATGGTAAAATGGGGAGCAATTGGTAGGAGTAACTATGACTCTCTTAAGGTAGCCAAATGCCTCGTCATCAGGCGGAACAAATCGGCAAACTCGACGAGCACCTGGCAGGAGTATCTGTGAAAGTCTTAAGGGCGACTAATAATGGTTACAACTCCTGGTGAACTGGCCAGAGAAAGCTTGAAGACGTGAATGTTATATAACAGGGTGCAACTGGCAGGAGTAACTATGACACTCTTAAGGTAGCCAAATGCTCGTCACCAGGGGAAATACATGGGCAAACTCAAGGACCGCCTGGCAGAAGTAACTGTGAAAGTCTTAAGCTCGTCAAATAATGGCGTATCCCTTCTGGTGAACTGGCCAGATAACTTGAAGATGCAACTATGGTAAAACGGGGAGCAATGGGTAGGAGTAACTATGACTCTCTTAAGGTAGCCAAATGCCTCGTCACCAGGCGGATTAAATCGGCAAACTCGAGGAGCACCTAGCAGAAATAACTGTGAAAGTCTTAAGGTCGACTAATAATGGTGTATAACTCCTGGTGAACTGGCCACAGAAAGCTTGAAGATGTGACGTTGATAAAACGGGGAGCAACTGGCAGGAGTAACTATAACCTTCTTAAGGTAGCCAAATGTTCGTCACCAGGCGAAATACAAGGGAAAACACGAGGAGCACCTGGCAGAAATAACTGTGAAAGTCTTAAGTTCGACAAATAATGGCGTATTGCGTGTGCTGAAATGACGCAAGAAAGCTTGAAGATTTTACTGTGTTAAAACGGGGAGCAACTTGCAGGAGTAACTTTGACTCTCTTAAGGTAGCCAAATGCCTCGTCACCAGGCGGTAGAAATCGGCAAACTCGGGGAGCACCTAGCAGAAATAACTGTGAAAGTCTTAAGGTCGACAAATAGTGGTGTATCACATCTGGTGAACTGGCCAGAGAAAGCTTGAAGATGTGACGTTGATAAAACGGGGAGCAACTGGCAGGAGTAACTATAACCTTCTTAAGGTAGCCAAATGTTCGTCACCAGGCGAAATACAAGGGAAAACACGAGGAGCACCTGGCAGAAATAACTGTGAAAGTCTTAAGTTCGACAAATAATGGCGTATTGCGTGTGCTGAAATGACGCAAGAAAGCTTGAAGATTTTACTGTGTTAAAACGGGGAGCAACTTGCAGGAGTAACTTTGACTCTCTTAAGGTAGCCAAATGCCTCGTCACCAGGCGGTAGAAATCGGCAAACTCGGGGAGCACCTAGCAGAAATAACTGTGAAAGTCTTAAGGTCGACAAATAGTGGTGTATCACATCTGGTGAACTGGCCAGAGAAAGCTTGAAGATGTGACTGTGATAAAACGGGTTGCAACTGTCAGGAGTAACTATGACTCTCTTAAGGTTGCCAAAAGATCGCCACCAGGCGAAATACATCGGCAAACTCGAGCAGCACCTCAAGAAATAACTGAAAAGTGTTTAAGGTGGACAAATAATGGCGTATCGCTTCTGGCGAACTGGCCAGATAATGCTTGAAGATGCGACTATGGTAAAATGGGGAGCAATTGGTAGGAGTAACTATGACTCTCTTAAGGTAGCCAAATGCCTCGTCATCAGGCGGAACAAATCGGCAAACTCGACGAGCACCTGGCAGGAGTATCTGTGAAAGTCTTAAGGGCGACTAATAATGGTTACAACTCCTGGTGAACTGGCCAGAGAAAGCTTGAAGACGTGAATGTTATATAACAGGGTGCAACTGGCAGGAGTAACTATGACACTCTTAAGGTAGCCAAATGCTCGTCACCAGGGGAAATACATGGGCAAACTCAAGGACCGCCTGGCAGAAGTAACTGTGAAAGTCTTAAGCTCGTCAAATAATGGCGTATCCCTTCTGGTGAACTGGCCAGATAACTTGAAGATGCAACTATGGTAAAACGGGGAGCAATGGGTAGGAGTAACTATGACTCTCTTAAGGTAGCCAAATGCCTCGTCACCAGGCGGATTAAATCGGCAAACTCGAGGAGCACCTAGCAGAAATAACTGTGAAAGTCTTAAGGTCGACTAATAATGGTGTATAACTCCTGGTGAACTGGCCAGAGAAAGCTTGAAGATGTGACGTTGATAAAACGGGGAGCAACTGGCAGGAGTAACTATAACCTTCTTAAGGTAGCCAAATGTTCGTCACCAGGCGAAATACAAGGGAAAACACGAGGAGCACCTGGCAGAAATAACTGTGAAAGTCTTAAGTTCGACAAATAATGGCGTATTGCGTGTGCTGAAATGACGCAAGAAAGCTTGAAGATTTTACTGTGTTAAAACGGGGAGCAACTTGCAGGAGTAACTTTGACTCTCTTAAGGTAGCCAAATGCCTCGTCACCAGGCGGTAGAAATCGGCAAAATCGGGGAGCACCTAGCAGAAATAACTGTGAAAGTCTTAAGGTCGACAAATAGTGGTGTATCACATCTGGTGAACTGGCCAGAGAAAGCTTGAAGATGTGACGTTGATAAAACGGGGAGCAACTGGCAGGAGTAACTATAACCTTCTTAAGGTAGCCAAATGTTCGTCACCAGGCGAAATACAAGGGAAAACACGAGGAGCACCTGGCAGAAATAACTGTGAAAGTCTTAAGTTCGACAAATAATGGCGTATTGCGTGTGCTGAAATGACGCAAGAAAGCTTGAAGATTTTACTGTGTTAAAACGGGGAGCAACTTGCAGGAGTAACTTTGACTCTCTTAAGGTAGCCAAATGCCTCGTCACCAGGCGGTAGAAATCGGCAAACTCGGGGAGCACCTAGCAGAAATAACTGTGAAAGTCTTAAGGTCGACAAATAGTGGTGTATCACATCTGGTGAACTGGCCAGAGAAAGCTTGAAGATGTGACTGTGATAAAACGGGTTGCAACTGTCAGGAGTAACTATGACTCTCTTAAGGTTGCCAAAAGATCGCCACCAGGCGAAATACATCGGCAAACTCGAGCAGCACCTCAAGAAATAACTGAAAAGTGTTTAAGGTGGACAAATAATGGCGTATCGCTTCTGGCGAACTGGCCAGATAATGCTTGAAGATGCGACTATGGTAAAATGGGGAGCAATTGGTAGGAGTAACTATGACTCTCTTAAGGTAGCCAAATGCCTCGTCATCAGGCGGAACAAATCGGCAAACTCGACGAGCACCTGGCAGGAGTATCTGTGAAAGTCTTAAGGGCGACTAATAATGGTTACAACTCCTGGTGAACTGGCCAGAGAAAGCTTGAAGACGTGAATGTTATATAACAGGGTGCAACTGGCAGGAGTAACTATGACACTCTTAAGGTAGCCAAATGCTCGTCACCAGGGGAAATACATGGGCAAACTCAAGGACCGCCTGGCAGAAGTAACTGTGAAAGTCTTAAGCTCGTCAAATAATGGCGTATCCCTTCTGGTGAACTGGCCAGATAACTTGAAGATGCAACTATGGTAAAACGGGGAGCAATGGGTAGGAGTAACTATGACTCTCTTAAGGTAGCCAAATGCCTCGTCACCAGGCGGATTAAATCGGCAAACTCGAGGAGCACCTAGCAGAAATAACTGTGAAAGTCTTAAGGTCGACTAATAATGGTGTATAACTCCTGGTGAACTGGCCACAGAAAGCTTGAAGATGTGACGTTGATAAAACGGGGAGCAACTGGCAGGAGTAACTATAACCTTCTTAAGGTAGCCAAATGTTCGTCACCAGGCGAAATACAAGGGAAAACACGAGGAGCACCTGGCAGAAATAACTGTGAAAGTCTTAAGTTCGACAAATAATGGCGTATTGCGTGTGCTGAAATGACGCAAGAAAGCTTGAAGATTTTACTGTGTTAAAACGGGGAGCAACTTGCAGGAGTAACTTTGACTCTCTTAAGGTAGCCAAATGCCTCGTCACCAGGCGGTAGAAATCGGCAAACTCGGGGAGCACCTAGCAGAAATAACTGTGAAAGTCTTAAGGTCGACAAATAGTGGTGTATCACATCTGGTGAACTGGCCAGAGAAAGCTTGAAGATGTGACGTTGATAAAACGGGGAGCAACTGGCAGGAGTAACTATAACCTTCTTAAGGTAGCCAAATGTTCGTCACCAGGCGAAATACAAGGGAAAACACGAGGAGCACCTGGCAGAAATAACTGTGAAAGTCTTAAGTTCGACAAATAATGGCGTATTGCGTGTGCTGAAATGACGCAAGAAAGCTTGAAGATTTTACTGTGTTAAAACGGGGAGCAACTTGCAGGAGTAACTTTGACTCTCTTAAGGTAGCCAAATGCCTCGTCACCAGGCGGTAGAAATCGGCAAACTCGGGGAGCACCTAGCAGAAATAACTGTGAAAGTCTTAAGGTCGACAAATAGTGGTGTATCACATCTGGTGAACTGGCCAGAGAAAGCTTGAAGATGTGACTGTGATAAAACGGGTTGCAACTGTCAGGAGTAACTATGACTCTCTTAAGGTTGCCAAAAGATCGCCACCAGGCGAAATACATCGGCAAACTCGAGCAGCACCTCAAGAAATAACTGAAAAGTGTTTAAGGTGGACAAATAATGGCGTATCGCTTCTGGCGAACTGGCCAGATAATGCTTGAAGATGCGACTATGGTAAAATGGGGAGCAATTGGTAGGAGTAACTATGACTCTCTTAAGGTAGCCAAATGCCTCGTCATCAGGCGGAACAAATCGGCAAACTCGACGAGCACCTGGCAGGAGTATCTGTGAAAGTCTTAAGGGCGACTAATAATGGTTACAACTCCTGGTGAACTGGCCAGAGAAAGCTTGAAGACGTGAATGTTATATAACAGGGTGCAACTGGCAGGAGTAACTATGACACTCTTAAGGTAGCCAAATGCTCGTCACCAGGGGAAATACATGGGCAAACTCAAGGACCGCCTGGCAGAAGTAACTGTGAAAGTCTTAAGCTCGTCAAATAATGGCGTATCCCTTCTGGTGAACTGGCCAGATAACTTGAAGATGCAACTATGGTAAAACGGGGAGCAATGGGTAGGAGTAACTATGACTCTCTTAAGGTAGCCAAATGCCTCGTCACCAGGCGGATTAAATCGGCAAACTCGAGGAGCACCTAGCAGAAATAACTGTGAAAGTCTTAAGGTCGACTAATAATGGTGTATAACTCCTGGTGAACTGGCCAGAGAAAGCTTGAAGATGTGACGTTGATAAAACGGGGAGCAACTGGCAGGAGTAACTATAACCTTCTTAAGGTAGCCAAATGTTCGTCACCAGGCGAAATACAAGGGAAAACACGAGGAGCACCTGGCAGAAATAACTGTGAAAGTCTTAAGTTCGACAAATAATGGCGTATTGCGTGTGCTGAAATGACGCAAGAAAGCTTGAAGATTTTACTGTGTTAAAACGGGGAGCAACTTGCAGGAGTAACTTTGACTCTCTTAAGGTAGCCAAATGCCTCGTCACCAGGCGGTAGAAATCGGCAAACTCGGGGAGCACCTAGCAGAAATAACTGTGAAAGTCTTAAGGTCGACAAATAGTGGTGTATCACATCTGGTGAACTGGCCAGAGAAAGCTTGAAGATGTGACGTTGATAAAACGGGGAGCAACTGGCAGGAGTAACTATAACCTTCTTAAGGTAGCCAAATGTTCGTCACCAGGCGAAATACAAGGGAAAACACGAGGAGCACCTGGCAGAAATAACTGTGAAAGTCTTAAGTTCGACAAATAATGGCGTATTGCGTGTGCTGAAATGACGCAAGAAAGCTTGAAGATTTTACTGTGTTAAAACGGGGAGCAACTTGCAGGAGTAACTTTGACTCTCTTAAGGTAGCCAAATGCCTCGTCACCAGGCGGTAGAAATCGGCAAACTCGGGGAGCACCTAGCAGAAATAACTGTGAAAGTCTTAAGGTCGACAAATAGTGGTGTATCACATCTGGTGAACTGGCCAGAGAAAGCTTGAAGATGTGACTGTGATAAAACGGGTTGCAACTGTCAGGAGTAACTATGACTCTCTTAAGGTTGCCAAAAGATCGCCACCAGGCGAAATACATCGGCAAACTCGAGCAGCACCTCAAGAAATAACTGAAAAGTGTTTAAGGTGGACAAATAATGGCGTATCGCTTCTGGCGAACTGGCCAGATAATGCTTGAAGATGCGACTATGGTAAAATGGGGAGCAATTGGTAGGAGTAACTATGACTCTCTTAAGGTAGCCAAATGCCTCGTCATCAGGCGGAACAAATCGGCAAACTCGACGAGCACCTGGCAGGAGTATCTGTGAAAGTCTTAAGGGCGACTAATAATGGTTACAACTCCTGGTGAACTGGCCAGAGAAAGCTTGAAGACGTGAATGTTATATAACAGGGTGCAACTGGCAGGAGTAACTATGACACTCTTAAGGTAGCCAAATGCTCGTCACCAGGGGAAATACATGGGCAAACTCAAGGACCGCCTGGCAGAAGTAACTGTGAAAGTCTTAAGCTCGTCAAATAATGGCGTATCCCTTCTGGTGAACTGGCCAGATAACTTGAAGATGCAACTATGGTAAAACGGGGAGCAATGGGTAGGAGTAACTATGACTCTCTTAAGGTAGCCAAATGCCTCGTCACCAGGCGGATTAAATCGGCAAACTCGAGGAGCACCTAGCAGAAATAACTGTGAAAGTCTTAAGGTCGACTAATAATGGTGTATAACTCCTGGTGAACTGGCCAGAGAAAGCTTGAAGATGTGACGTTGATAAAACGGGGAGCAACTGGCAGGAGTAACTATAACCTTCTTAAGGTAGCCAAATGTTCGTCACCAGGCGAAATACAAGGGAAAACACGAGGAGCACCTGGCAGAAATAACTGTGAAAGTCTTAAGTTCGACAAATAATGGCGTATTGCGTGTGCTGAAATGACGCAAGAAAGCTTGAAGATTTTACTGTGTTAAAACGGGGAGCAACTTGCAGGAGTAACTTTGACTCTCTTAAGGTAGCCAAATGCCTCGTCACCAGGCGGTAGAAATCGGCAAACTCGGGGAGCACCTAGCAGAAATAACTGTGAAAGTCTTAAGGTCGACAAATAGTGGTGTATCACATCTGGTGAACTGGCCAGAGAAAGCTTGAAGATGTGACGTTGATAAAACGGGGAGCAACTGGCAGGAGTAACTATAACCTTCTTAAGGTAGCCAAATGTTCGTCACCAGGCGAAATACAAGGGAAAACACGAGGAGCACCTGGCAGAAATAACTGTGAAAGTCTTAAGTTCGACAAATAATGGCGTATTGCGTGTGCTGAAATGACGCAAGAAAGCTTGAAGATTTTACTGTGTTAAAACGGGGAGCAACTTGCAGGAGTAACTTTGACTCTCTTAAGGTAGCCAAATGCCTCGTCACCAGGCGGTAGAAATCGGCAAACTCGGGGAGCACCTAGCAGAAATAACTGTGAAAGTCTTAAGGTCGACAAATAGTGGTGTATCACATCTGGTGAACTGGCCAGAGAAAGCTTGAAGATGTGACTGTGATAAAACGGGTTGCAACTGTCAGGAGTAACTATGACTCTCTTAAGGTTGCCAAAAGATCGCCACCAGGCGAAATACATCGGCAAACTCGAGCAGCACCTCAAGAAATAACTGAAAAGTGTTTAAGGTGGACAAATAATGGCGTATCGCTTCTGGCGAACTGGCCAGATAATGCTTGAAGATGCGACTATGGTAAAATGGGGAGCAATTGGTAGGAGTAACTATGACTCTCTTAAGGTAGCCAAATGCCTCGTCATCAGGCGGAACAAATCGGCAAACTCGACGAGCACCTGGCAGGAGTATCTGTGAAAGTCTTAAGGGCGACTAATAATGGTTACAACTCCTGGTGAACTGGCCAGAGAAAGCTTGAAGACGTGAATGTTATATAACAGGGTGCAACTGGCAGGAGTAACTATGACACTCTTAAGGTAGCCAAATGCTCGTCACCAGGGGAAATACATGGGCAAACTCAAGGACCGCCTGGCAGAAGTAACTGTGAAAGTCTTAAGCTCGTCAAATAATGGCGTATCCCTTCTGGTGAACTGGCCAGATAACTTGAAGATGCAACTATGGTAAAACGGGGAGCAATGGGTAGGAGTAACTATGACTCTCTTAAGGTAGCCAAATGCCTCGTCACCAGGCGGATTAAATCGGCAAACTCGAGGAGCACCTAGCAGAAATAACTGTGAAAGTCTTAAGGTCGACTAATAATGGTGTATAACTCCTGGTGAACTGGCCAGAGAAAGCTTGAAGATGTGACGTTGATAAAACGGGGAGCAACTGGCAGGAGTAACTATAACCTTCTTAAGGTAGCCAAATGTTCGTCACCAGGCGAAATACAAGGGAAAACACGAGGAGCACCTGGCAGAAATAACTGTGAAAGTCTTAAGTTCGACAAATAATGGCGTATTGCGTGTGCTGAAATGACGCAAGAAAGCTTGAAGATTTTACTGTGTTAAAACGGGGAGCAACTTGCAGGAGTAACTTTGACTCTCTTAAGGTAGCCAAATGCCTCGTCACCAGGCGGTAGAAATCGGCAAACTCGGGGAGCACCTAGCAGAAATAACTGTGAAAGTCTTAAGGTCGACAAATAGTGGTGTATCACATCTGGTGAACTGGCCAGAGAAAGCTTGAAGATGTGACTGTGATAAAACGGGTTGCAACTGTCAGGAGTAACTATGACTCTCTTAAGGTTGCCAAAAGATCGCCACCAGGCGAAATACATCGGCAAACTCGAGCAGCACCTCAAGAAATAACTGAAAAGTGTTTAAGGTGGACAAATAATGGCGTATCGCTTCTGGCGAACTGGCCAGATAATGCTTGAAGATGCGACTATGGTAAAATGGGGAGCAATTGGTAGGAGTAACTATGACTCTCTTAAGGTAGCCAAATGCCTCGTCATCAGGCGGAACAAATCGGCAAACTCGACGAGCACCTGGCAGGAGTATCTGTGAAAGTCTTAAGGGCGACTAATAATGGTTACAACTCCTGGTGAACTGGCCAGAGAAAGCTTGAAGACGTGAATGTTATATAACAGGGTGCAACTGGCAGGAGTAACTATGACACTCTTAAGGTAGCCAAATGCTCGTCACCAGGGGAAATACATGGGCAAACTCAAGGACCGCCTGGCAGAAGTAACTGTGAAAGTCTTAAGCTCGTCAAATAATGGCGTATCCCTTCTGGTGAACTGGCCAGATAACTTGAAGATGCAACTATGGTAAAACGGGGAGCAATGGGTAGGAGTAACTATGACTCTCTTAAGGTAGCCAAATGCCTCGTCACCAGGCGGATTAAATCGGCAAACTCGAGGAGCACCTAGCAGAAATAACTGTGAAAGTCTTAAGGTCGACTAATAATGGTGTATAACTCCTGGTGAACTGGCCAGAGAAAGCTTGAAGATGTGACGTTGATAAAACGGGGAGCAACTGGCAGGAGTAACTATAACCTTCTTAAGGTAGCCAAATGTTCGTCACCAGGCGAAATACAAGGGAAAACACGAGGAGCACCTGGCAGAAATAACTGTGAAAGTCTTAAGTTCGACAAATAATGGCGTATTGCGTGTGCTGAAATGACGCAAGAAAGCTTGAAGATTTTACTGTGTTAAAACGGGGAGCAACTTGCAGGAGTAACTTTGACTCTCTTAAGGTAGCCAAATGCCTCGTCACCAGGCGGTAGAAATCGGCAAACTCGGGGAGCACCTAGCAGAAATAACTGTGAAAGTCTTAAGGTCGACAAATAGTGGTGTATCACATCTGGTGAACTGGCCAGAGAAAGCTTGAAGATGTGACGTTGATAAAACGGGGAGCAACTGGCAGGAGTAACTATAACCTTCTTAAGGTAGCCAAATGTTCGTCACCAGGCGAAATACAAGGGAAAACACGAGGAGCACCTGGCAGAAATAACTGTGAAAGTCTTAAGTTCGACAAATAATGGCGTATTGCGTGTGCTGAAATGACGCAAGAAAGCTTGAAGATTTTACTGTGTTAAAACGGGGAGCAACTTGCAGGAGTAACTTTGACTCTCTTAAGGTAGCCAAATGCCTCGTCACCAGGCGGTAGAAATCGGCAAACTCGGGGAGCACCTAGCAGAAATAACTGTGAAAGTCTTAAGGTCGACAAATAGTGGTGTATCACATCTGGTGAACTGGCCAGAGAAAGCTTGAAGATGTGACTGTGATAAAACGGGTTGCAACTGTCAGGAGTAACTATGACTCTCTTAAGGTTGCCAAAAGATCGCCACCAGGCGAAATACATCGGCAAACTCGAGCAGCACCTCAAGAAATAACTGAAAAGTGTTTAAGGTGGACAAATAATGGCGTATCGCTTCTGGCGAACTGGCCAGATAATGCTTGAAGATGCGACTATGGTAAAATGGGGAGCAATTGGTAGGAGTAACTATGACTCTCTTAAGGTAGCCAAATGCCTCGTCATCAGGCGGAACAAATCGGCAAACTCGACGAGCACCTGGCAGGAGTATCTGTGAAAGTCTTAAGGGCGACTAATAATGGTTACAACTCCTGGTGAACTGGCCAGAGAAAGCTTGAAGACGTGAATGTTATATAACAGGGTGCAACTGGCAGGAGTAACTATGACACTCTTAAGGTAGCCAAATGCTCGTCACCAGGGGAAATACATGGGCAAACTCAAGGACCGCCTGGCAGAAGTAACTGTGAAAGTCTTAAGCTCGTCAAATAATGGCGTATCCCTTCTGGTGAACTGGCCAGATAACTTGAAGATGCAACTATGGTAAAACGGGGAGCAATGGGTAGGAGTAACTATGACTCTCTTAAGGTAGCCAAATGCCTCGTCACCAGGCGGATTAAATCGGCAAACTCGAGGAGCACCTAGCAGAAATAACTGTGAAAGTCTTAAGGTCGACTAATAATGGTGTATAACTCCTGGTGAACTGGCCAGAGAAAGCTTGAAGATGTGACGTTGATAAAACGGGGAGCAACTGGCAGGAGTAACTATAACCTTCTTAAGGTAGCCAAATGTTCGTCACCAGGCGAAATACAAGGGAAAACACGAGGAGCACCTGGCAGAAATAACTGTGAAAGTCTTAAGTTCGACAAATAATGGCGTATTGCGTGTGCTGAAATGACGCAAGAAAGCTTGAAGATTTTACTGTGTTAAAACGGGGAGCAACTTGCAGGAGTAACTTTGACTCTCTTAAGGTAGCCAAATGCCTCGTCACCAGGCGGTAGAAATCGGCAAACTCGGGGAGCACCTAGCAGAAATAACTGTGAAAGTCTTAAGGTCGACAAATAGTGGTGTATCACATCTGGTGAACTGGCCAGAGAAAGCTTGAAGATGTGACTGTGATAAAACGGGTTGCAACTGTCAGGAGTAACTATGACTCTCTTAAGGTTGCCAAAAGATCGCCACCAGGCGAAATACATCGGCAAACTCGAGCAGCACCTCAAGAAATAACTGAAAAGTGTTTAAGGTGGACAAATAATGGCGTATCGCTTCTGGCGAACTGGCCAGATAATGCTTGAAGATGCGACTATGGTAAAATGGGGAGCAATTGGTAGGAGTAACTATGACTCTCTTAAGGTAGCCAAATGCCTCGTCATCAGGCGGAACAAATCGGCAAACTCGACGAGCACCTGGCAGGAGTATCTGTGAAAGTCTTAAGGGCGACTAATAATGGTTACAACTCCTGGTGAACTGGCCAGAGAAAGCTTGAAGACGTGAATGTTATATAACAGGGTGCAACTGGCAGGAGTAACTATGACACTCTTAAGGTAGCCAAATGCTCGTCACCAGGGGAAATACATGGGCAAACTCAAGGACCGCCTGGCAGAAGTAACTGTGAAAGTCTTAAGCTCGTCAAATAATGGCGTATCCCTTCTGGTGAACTGGCCAGATAACTTGAAGATGCAACTATGGTAAAACGGGGAGCAATGGGTAGGAGTAACTATGACTCTCTTAAGGTAGCCAAATGCCTCGTCACCAGGCGGATTAAATCGGCAAACTCGAGGAGCACCTAGCAGAAATAACTGTGAAAGTCTTAAGGTCGACTAATAATGGTGTATAACTCCTGGTGAACTGGCCAGAGAAAGCTTGAAGATGTGACGTTGATAAAACGGGGAGCAACTGGCAGGAGTAACTATAACCTTCTTAAGGTAGCCAAATGTTCGTCACCAGGCGAAATACAAGGGAAAACACGAGGAGCACCTGGCAGAAATAACTGTGAAAGTCTTAAGTTCGACAAATAATGGCGTATTGCGTGTGCTGAAATGACGCAAGAAAGCTTGAAGATTTTACTGTGTTAAAACGGGGAGCAACTTGCAGGAGTAACTTTGACTCTCTTAAGGTAGCCAAATGCCTCGTCACCAGGCGGTAGAAATCGGCAAACTCGGGGAGCACCTAGCAGAAATAACTGTGAAAGTCTTAAGGTCGACAAATAGTGGTGTATCACATCTGGTGAACTGGCCAGAGAAAGCTTGAAGATGTGACGTTGATAAAACGGGGAGCAACTGGCAGGAGTAACTATAACCTTCTTAAGGTAGCCAAATGTTCGTCACCAGGCGAAATACAAGGGAAAACACGAGGAGCACCTGGCAGAAATAACTGTGAAAGTCTTAAGTTCGACAAATAATGGCGTATTGCGTGTGCTGAAATGACGCAAGAAAGCTTGAAGATTTTACTGTGTTAAAACGGGGAGCAACTTGCAGGAGTAACTTTGACTCTCTTAAGGTAGCCAAATGCCTCGTCACCAGGCGGTAGAAATCGGCAAACTCGGGGAGCACCTAGCAGAAATAACTGTGAAAGTCTTAAGGTCGACAAATAGTGGTGTATCACATCTGGTGAACTGGCCAGAGAAAGCTTGAAGATGTGACTGTGATAAAACGGGTTGCAACTGTCAGGAGTAACTATGACTCTCTTAAGGTTGCCAAAAGATCGCCACCAGGCGAAATACATCGGCAAACTCGAGCAGCACCTCAAGAAATAACTGAAAAGTGTTTAAGGTGGACAAATAATGGCGTATCGCTTCTGGCGAACTGGCCAGATAATGCTTGAAGATGCGACTATGGTAAAATGGGGAGCAATTGGTAGGAGTAACTATGACTCTCTTAAGGTAGCCAAATGCCTCGTCATCAGGCGGAACAAATCGGCAAACTCGACGAGCACCTGGCAGGAGTATCTGTGAAAGTCTTAAGGGCGACTAATAATGGTTACAACTCCTGGTGAACTGGCCAGAGAAAGCTTGAAGACGTGAATGTTATATAACAGGGTGCAACTGGCAGGAGTAACTATGACACTCTTAAGGTAGCCAAATGCTCGTCACCAGGGGAAATACATGGGCAAACTCAAGGACCGCCTGGCAGAAGTAACTGTGAAAGTCTTAAGCTCGTCAAATAATGGCGTATCCCTTCTGGTGAACTGGCCAGATAACTTGAAGATGCAACTATGGTAAAACGGGGAGCAATGGGTAGGAGTAACTATGACTCTCTTAAGGTAGCCAAATGCCTCGTCACCAGGCGGATTAAATCGGCAAACTCGAGGAGCACCTAGCAGAAATAACTGTGAAAGTCTTAAGGTCGACTAATAATGGTGTATAACTCCTGGTGAACTGGCCAGAGAAAGCTTGAAGATGTGACGTTGATAAAACGGGGAGCAACTGGCAGGAGTAACTATAACCTTCTTAAGGTAGCCAAATGTTCGTCACCAGGCGAAATACAAGGGAAAACACGAGGAGCACCTGGCAGAAATAACTGTGAAAGTCTTAAGTTCGACAAATAATGGCGTATTGCGTGTGCTGAAATGACGCAAGAAAGCTTGAAGATTTTACTGTGTTAAAACGGGGAGCAACTTGCAGGAGTAACTTTGACTCTCTTAAGGTAGCCAAATGCCTCGTCACCAGGCGGTAGAAATCGGCAAACTCGGGGAGCACCTAGCAGAAATAACTGTGAAAGTCTTAAGGTCGACAAATAGTGGTGTATCACATCTGGTGAACTGGCCAGAGAAAGCTTGAAGATGTGACGTTGATAAAACGGGGAGCAACTGGCAGGAGTAACTATAACCTTCTTAAGGTAGCCAAATGTTCGTCACCAGGCGAAATACAAGGGAAAACACGAGGAGCACCTGGCAGAAATAACTGTGAAAGTCTTAAGTTCGACAAATAATGGCGTATTGCGTGTGCTGAAATGACGCAAGAAAGCTTGAAGATTTTACTGTGTTAAAACGGGGAGCAACTTGCAGGAGTAACTTTGACTCTCTTAAGGTAGCCAAATGCCTCGTCACCAGGCGGTAGAAATCGGCAAACTCGGGGAGCACCTAGCAGAAATAACTGTGAAAGTCTTAAGGTCGACAAATAGTGGTGTATCACATCTGGTGAACTGGCCAGAGAAAGCTTGAAGATGTGACTGTGATAAAACGGGTTGCAACTGTCAGGAGTAACTATGACTCTCTTAAGGTTGCCAAAAGATCGCCACCAGGCGAAATACATCGGCAAACTCGAGCAGCACCTCAAGAAATAACTGAAAAGTGTTTAAGGTGGACAAATAATGGCGTATCGCTTCTGGCGAACTGGCCAGATAATGCTTGAAGATGCGACTATGGTAAAATGGGGAGCAATTGGTAGGAGTAACTATGACTCTCTTAAGGTAGCCAAATGCCTCGTCATCAGGCGGAACAAATCGGCAAACTCGACGAGCACCTGGCAGGAGTATCTGTGAAAGTCTTAAGGGCGACTAATAATGGTTACAACTCCTGGTGAACTGGCCAGAGAAAGCTTGAAGACGTGAATGTTATATAACAGGGTGCAACTGGCAGGAGTAACTATGACACTCTTAAGGTAGCCAAATGCTCGTCACCAGGGGAAATACATGGGCAAACTCAAGGACCGCCTGGCAGAAGTAACTGTGAAAGTCTTAAGCTCGTCAAATAATGGCGTATCCCTTCTGGTGAACTGGCCAGATAACTTGAAGATGCAACTATGGTAAAACGGGGAGCAATGGGTAGGAGTAACTATGACTCTCTTAAGGTAGCCAAATGCCTCGTCACCAGGCGGATTAAATCGGCAAACTCGAGGAGCACCTAGCAGAAATAACTGTGAAAGTCTTAAGGTCGACTAATAATGGTGTATAACTCCTGGTGAACTGGCCAGAGAAAGCTTGAAGATGTGACGTTGATAAAACGGGGAGCAACTGGCAGGAGTAACTATAACCTTCTTAAGGTAGCCAAATGTTCGTCACCAGGCGAAATACAAGGGAAAACACGAGGAGCACCTGGCAGAAATAACTGTGAAAGTCTTAAGTTCGACAAATAATGGCGTATTGCGTGTGCTGAAATGACGCAAGAAAGCTTGAAGATTTTACTGTGTTAAAACGGGGAGCAACTTGCAGGAGTAACTTTGACTCTCTTAAGGTAGCCAAATGCCTCGTCACCAGGCGGTAGAAATCGGCAAACTCGGGGAGCACCTAGCAGAAATAACTGTGAAAGTCTTAAGGTCGACAAATAGTGGTGTATCACATCTGGTGAACTGGCCAGAGAAAGCTTGAAGATGTGACGTTGATAAAACGGGGAGCAACTGGCAGGAGTAACTATAACCTTCTTAAGGTAGCCAAATGTTCGTCACCAGGCGAAATACAAGGGAAAACACGAGGAGCACCTGGCAGAAATAACTGTGAAAGTCTTAAGTTCGACAAATAATGGCGTATTGCGTGTGCTGAAATGACGCAAGAAAGCTTGAAGATTTTACTGTGTTAAAACGGGGAGCAACTTGCAGGAGTAACTTTGACTCTCTTAAGGTAGCCAAATGCCTCGTCACCAGGCGGTAGAAATCGGCAAACTCGGGGAGCACCTAGCAGAAATAACTGTGAAAGTCTTAAGGTCGACAAATAGTGGTGTATCACATCTGGTGAACTGGCCAGAGAAAGCTTGAAGATGTGACTGTGATAAAACGGGTTGCAACTGTCAGGAGTAACTATGACTCTCTTAAGGTTGCCAGAAGATCGCCACCAGGCGAAATACATCGGCAAACTCGAGCAGCACCTCAAGAAATAACTGAAAAGTGTTTAAGGTGGACAAATAATGGCGTATCGCTTCTGGCGAACTGGCCAGATAATGCTTGAAGATGCGACTATGGTAAAATGGGGAGCAATTGGTAGGAGTAACTATGACTCTCTTAAGGTAGCCAAATGCCTCGTCATCAGGCGGAACAAATCGGCAAACTCGACGAGCACCTGGCAGGAGTATCTGTGAAAGTCTTAAGGGCGACTAATAATGGTTACAACTCCTGGTGAACTGGCCAGAGAAAGCTTGAAGACGTGAATGTTATATAACAGGGTGCAACTGGCAGGAGTAACTATGACACTCTTAAGGTAGCCAAATGCTCGTCACCAGGGGAAATACATGGGCAAACTCAAGGACCGCCTGGCAGAAGTAACTGTGAAAGTCTTAAGCTCGTCAAATAATGGCGTATCCCTTCTGGTGAACTGGCCAGATAACTTGAAGATGCAACTATGGTAAAACGGGGAGCAATGGGTAGGAGTAACTATGACTCTCTTAAGGTAGCCAAATGCCTCGTCACCAGGCGGATTAAATCGGCAAACTCGAGGAGCACCTAGCAGAAATAACTGTGAAAGTCTTAAGGTCGACTAATAATGGTGTATAACTCCTGGTGAACTGGCCAGAGAAAGCTTGAAGATGTGACGTTGATAAAACGGGGAGCAACTGGCAGGAGTAACTATAACCTTCTTAAGGTAGCCAAATGTTCGTCACCAGGCGAAATACAAGGGAAAACACGAGGAGCACCTGGCAGAAATAACTGTGAAAGTCTTAAGTTCGACAAATAATGGCGTATTGCGTGTGCTGAAATGACGCAAGAAAGCTTGAAGATTTTACTGTGTTAAAACGGGGAGCAACTTGCAGGAGTAACTTTGACTCTCTTAAGGTAGCCAAATGCCTCGTCACCAGGCGGTAGAAATCGGCAAACTCGGGGAGCACCTAGCAGAAATAACTGTGAAAGTCTTAAGGTCGACAAATAGTGGTGTATCACATCTGGTGAACTGGCCAGAGAAAGCTTGAAGATGTGACTGTGATAAAACGGGTTGCAACTGTCAGGAGTAACTATGACTCTCTTAAGGTTGCCAAAAGATCGCCACCAGGCGAAATACATCGGCAAACTCGAGCAGCACCTCAAGAAATAACTGAAAAGTGTTTAAGGTGGACAAATAATGGCGTATCGCTTCTGGCGAACTGGCCAGATAATGCTTGAAGATGCGACTATGGTAAAATGGGGAGCAATTGGTAGGAGTAACTATGACTCTCTTAAGGTAGCCAAATGCCTCGTCATCAGGCGGAACAAATCGGCAAACTCGACGAGCACCTGGCAGGAGTATCTGTGAAAGTCTTAAGGGCGACTAATAATGGTTACAACTCCTGGTGAACTGGCCAGAGAAAGCTTGAAGACGTGAATGTTATATAACAGGGTGCAACTGGCAGGAGTAACTATGACACTCTTAAGGTAGCCAAATGCTCGTCACCAGGGGAAATACATGGGCAAACTCAAGGACCGCCTGGCAGAAGTAACTGTGAAAGTCTTAAGCTCGTCAAATAATGGCGTATCCCTTCTGGTGAACTGGCCAGATAACTTGAAGATGCAACTATGGTAAAACGGGGAGCAATGGGTAGGAGTAACTATGACTCTCTTAAGGTAGCCAAATGCCTCGTCACCAGGCGGATTAAATCGGCAAACTCGAGGAGCACCTAGCAGAAATAACTGTGAAAGTCTTAAGGTCGACTAATAATGGTGTATAACTCCTGGTGAACTGGCCAGAGAAAGCTTGAAGATGTGACGTTGATAAAACGGGGAGCAACTGGCAGGAGTAACTATAACCTTCTTAAGGTAGCCAAATGTTCGTCACCAGGCGAAATACAAGGGAAAACACGAGGAGCACCTGGCAGAAATAACTGTGAAAGTCTTAAGTTCGACAAATAATGGCGTATTGCGTGTGCTGAAATGACGCAAGAAAGCTTGAAGATTTTACTGTGTTAAAACGGGGAGCAACTTGCAGGAGTAACTTTGACTCTCTTAAGGTAGCCAAATGCCTCGTCACCAGGCGGTAGAAATCGGCAAACTCGGGGAGCACCTAGCAGAAATAACTGTGAAAGTCTTAAGGTCGACAAATAGTGGTGTATCACATCTGGTGAACTGGCCAGAGAAAGCTTGAAGATGTGACGTTGATAAAACGGGGAGCAACTGGCAGGAGTAACTATAACCTTCTTAAGGTAGCCAAATGTTCGTCACCAGGCGAAATACAAGGGAAAACACGAGGAGCACCTGGCAGAAATAACTGTGAAAGTCTTAAGTTCGACAAATAATGGCGTATTGCGTGTGCTGAAATGACGCAAGAAAGCTTGAAGATTTTACTGTGTTAAAACGGGGAGCAACTTGCAGGAGTAACTTTGACTCTCTTAAGGTAGCCAAATGCCTCGTCACCAGGCGGTAGAAATCGGCAAACTCGGGGAGCACCTAGCAGAAATAACTGTGAAAGTCTTAAGGTCGACAAATAGTGGTGTATCACATCTGGTGAACTGGCCAGAGAAAGCTTGAAGATGTGACTGTGATAAAACGGGTTGCAACTGTCAGGAGTAACTATGACTCTCTTAAGGTTGCCAAAAGATCGCCACCAGGCGAAATACATCGGCAAACTCGAGCAGCACCTCAAGAAATAACTGAAAAGTGTTTAAGGTGGACAAATAATGGCGTATCGCTTCTGGCGAACTGGCCAGATAATGCTTGAAGATGCGACTATGGTAAAATGGGGAGCAATTGGTAGGAGTAACTATGACTCTCTTAAGGTAGCCAAATGCCTCGTCATCAGGCGGAACAAATCGGCAAACTCGACGAGCACCTGGCAGGAGTATCTGTGAAAGTCTTAAGGGCGACTAATAATGGTTACAACTCCTGGTGAACTGGCCAGAGAAAGCTTGAAGACGTGAATGTTATATAACAGGGTGCAACTGGCAGGAGTAACTATGACACTCTTAAGGTAGCCAAATGCTCGTCACCAGGGGAAATACATGGGCAAACTCAAGGACCGCCTGGCAGAAGTAACTGTGAAAGTCTTAAGCTCGTCAAATAATGGCGTATCCCTTCTGGTGAACTGGCCAGATAACTTGAAGATGCAACTATGGTAAAACGGGGAGCAATGGGTAGGAGTAACTATGACTCTCTTAAGGTAGCCAAATGCCTCGTCACCAGGCGGATTAAATCGGCAAACTCGAGGAGCACCTAGCAGAAATAACTGTGAAAGTCTTAAGGTCGACTAATAATGGTGTATAACTCCTGGTGAACTGGCCAGAGAAAGCTTGAAGATGTGACGTTGATAAAACGGGGAGCAACTGGCAGGAGTAACTATAACCTTCTTAAGGTAGCCAAATGTTCGTCACCAGGCGAAATACAAGGGAAAACACGAGGAGCACCTGGCAGAAATAACTGTGAAAGTCTTAAGTTCGACAAATAATGGCGTATTGCGTGTGCTGAAATGACGCAAGAAAGCTTGAAGATTTTACTGTGTTAAAACGGGGAGCAACTTGCAGGAGTAACTTTGACTCTCTTAAGGTAGCCAAATGCCTCGTCACCAGGCGGTAGAAATCGGCAAACTCGGGGAGCACCTAGCAGAAATAACTGTGAAAGTCTTAAGGTCGACAAATAGTGGTGTATCACATCTGGTGAACTGGCCAGAGAAAGCTTGAAGATGTGACGTTGATAAAACGGGGAGCAACTGGCAGGAGTAACTATAACCTTCTTAAGGTAGCCAAATGTTCGTCACCAGGCGAAATACAAGGGAAAACACGAGGAGCACCTGGCAGAAATAACTGTGAAAGTCTTAAGTTCGACAAATAATGGCGTATTGCGTGTGCTGAAATGACGCAAGAAAGCTTGAAGATTTTACTGTGTTAAAACGGGGAGCAACTTGCAGGAGTAACTTTGACTCTCTTAAGGTAGCCAAATGCCTCGTCACCAGGCGGTAGAAATCGGCAAACTCGGGGAGCACCTAGCAGAAATAACTGTGAAAGTCTTAAGGTCGACAAATAGTGGTGTATCACATCTGGTGAACTGGCCAGAGAAAGCTTGAAGATGTGACTGTGATAAAACGGGTTGCAACTGTCAGGAGTAACTATGACTCTCTTAAGGTTGCCAAAAGATCGCCACCAGGCGAAATACATCGGCAAACTCGAGCAGCACCTCAAGAAATAACTGAAAAGTGTTTAAGGTGGACAAATAATGGCGTATCGCTTCTGGCGAACTGGCCAGATAATGCTTGAAGATGCGACTATGGTAAAATGGGGAGCAATTGGTAGGAGTAACTATGACTCTCTTAAGGTAGCCAAATGCCTCGTCATCAGGCGGAACAAATCGGCAAACTCGACGAGCACCTGGCAGGAGTATCTGTGAAAGTCTTAAGGGCGACTAATAATGGTTACAACTCCTGGTGAACTGGCCAGAGAAAGCTTGAAGACGTGAATGTTATATAACAGGGTGCAACTGGCAGGAGTAACTATGACACTCTTAAGGTAGCCAAATGCTCGTCACCAGGGGAAATACATGGGCAAACTCAAGGACCGCCTGGCAGAAGTAACTGTGAAAGTCTTAAGCTCGTCAAATAATGGCGTATCCCTTCTGGTGAACTGGCCAGATAACTTGAAGATGCAACTATGGTAAAACGGGGAGCAATGGGTAGGAGTAACTATGACTCTCTTAAGGTAGCCAAATGCCTCGTCACCAGGCGGATTAAATCGGCAAACTCGAGGAGCACCTAGCAGAAATAACTGTGAAAGTCTTAAGGTCGACTAATAATGGTGTATAACTCCTGGTGAACTGGCCAGAGAAAGCTTGAAGATGTGACGTTGATAAAACGGGGAGCAACTGGCAGGAGTAACTATAACCTTCTTAAGGTAGCCAAATGTTCGTCACCAGGCGAAATACAAGGGAAAACACGAGGAGCACCTGGCAGAAATAACTGTGAAAGTCTTAAGTTCGACAAATAATGGCGTATTGCGTGTGCTGAAATGACGCAAGAAAGCTTGAAGATTTTACTGTGTTAAAACGGGGAGCAACTTGCAGGAGTAACTTTGACTCTCTTAAGGTAGCCAAATGCCTCGTCACCAGGCGGTAGAAATCGGCAAACTCGGGGAGCACCTAGCAGAAATAACTGTGAAAGTCTTAAGGTCGACAAATAGTGGTGTATCACATCTGGTGAACTGGCCAGAGAAAGCTTGAAGATGTGACTGTGATAAAACGGGTTGCAACTGTCAGGAGTAACTATGACTCTCTTAAGGTTGCCAAAAGATCGCCACCAGGCGAAATACATCGGCAAACTCGAGCAGCACCTCAAGAAATAACTGAAAAGTGTTTAAGGTGGACAAATAATGGCGTATCGCTTCTGGCGAACTGGCCAGATAATGCTTGAAGATGCGACTATGGTAAAATGGGGAGCAATTGGTAGGAGTAACTATGACTCTCTTAAGGTAGCCAAATGCCTCGTCATCAGGCGGAACAAATCGGCAAACTCGACGAGCACCTGGCAGGAGTATCTGTGAAAGTCTTAAGGGCGACTAATAATGGTTACAACTCCTGGTGAACTGGCCAGAGAAAGCTTGAAGACGTGAATGTTATATAACAGGGTGCAACTGGCAGGAGTAACTATGACACTCTTAAGGTAGCCAAATGCTCGTCACCAGGGGAAATACATGGGCAAACTCAAGGACCGCCTGGCAGAAGTAACTGTGAAAGTCTTAAGCTCGTCAAATAATGGCGTATCCCTTCTGGTGAACTGGCCAGATAACTTGAAGATGCAACTATGGTAAAACGGGGAGCAATGGGTAGGAGTAACTATGACTCTCTTAAGGTAGCCAAATGCCTCGTCACCAGGCGGATTAAATCGGCAAACTCGAGGAGCACCTAGCAGAAATAACTGTGAAAGTCTTAAGGTCGACTAATAATGGTGTATAACTCCTGGTGAACTGGCCAGAGAAAGCTTGAAGATGTGACGTTGATAAAACGGGGAGCAACTGGCAGGAGTAACTATAACCTTCTTAAGGTAGCCAAATGTTCGTCACCAGGCGAAATACAAGGGAAAACACGAGGAGCACCTGGCAGAAATAACTGTGAAAGTCTTAAGTTCGACAAATAATGGCGTATTGCGTGTGCTGAAATGACGCAAGAAAGCTTGAAGATTTTACTGTGTTAAAACGGGGAGCAACTTGCAGGAGTAACTTTGACTCTCTTAAGGTAGCCAAATGCCTCGTCACCAGGCGGTAGAAATCGGCAAACTCGGGGAGCACCTAGCAGAAATAACTGTGAAAGTCTTAAGGTCGACAAATAGTGGTGTATCACATCTGGTGAACTGGCCAGAGAAAGCTTGAAGATGTGACGTTGATAAAACGGGGAGCAACTGGCAGGAGTAACTATAACCTTCTTAAGGTAGCCAAATGTTCGTCACCAGGCGAAATACAAGGGAAAACACGAGGAGCACCTGGCAGAAATAACTGTGAAAGTCTTAAGTTCGACAAATAATGGCGTATTGCGTGTGCTGAAATGACGCAAGAAAGCTTGAAGATTTTACTGTGTTAAAACGGGGAGCAACTTGCAGGAGTAACTTTGACTCTCTTAAGGTAGCCAAATGCCTCGTCACCAGGCGGTAGAAATCGGCAAACTCGGGGAGCACCTAGCAGAAATAACTGTGAAAGTCTTAAGGTCGACAAATAGTGGTGTATCACATCTGGTGAACTGGCCAGAGAAAGCTTGAAGATGTGACTGTGATAAAACGGGTTGCAACTGTCAGGAGTAACTATGACTCTCTTAAGGTTGCCAAAAGATCGCCACCAGGCGAAATACATCGGCAAACTCGAGCAGCACCTCAAGAAATAACTGAAAAGTGTTTAAGGTGGACAAATAATGGCGTATCGCTTCTGGCGAACTGGCCAGATAATGCTTGAAGATGCGACTATGGTAAAATGGGGAGCAATTGGTAGGAGTAACTATGACTCTCTTAAGGTAGCCAAATGCCTCGTCATCAGGCGGAACAAATCGGCAAACTCGACGAGCACCTGGCAGGAGTATCTGTGAAAGTCTTAAGGGCGACTAATAATGGTTACAACTCCTGGTGAACTGGCCAGAGAAAGCTTGAAGACGTGAATGTTATATAACAGGGTGCAACTGGCAGGAGTAACTATGACACTCTTAAGGTAGCCAAATGCTCGTCACCAGGGGAAATACATGGGCAAACTCAAGGACCGCCTGGCAGAAGTAACTGTGAAAGTCTTAAGCTCGTCAAATAATGGCGTATCCCTTCTGGTGAACTGGCCAGATAACTTGAAGATGCAACTATGGTAAAACGGGGAGCAATGGGTAGGAGTAACTATGACTCTCTTAAGGTAGCCAAATGCCTCGTCACCAGGCGGATTAAATCGGCAAACTCGAGGAGCACCTAGCAGAAATAACTGTGAAAGTCTTAAGGTCGACTAATAATGGTGTATAACTCCTGGTGAACTGGCCAGAGAAAGCTTGAAGATGTGACGTTGATAAAACGGGGAGCAACTGGCAGGAGTAACTATAACCTTCTTAAGGTAGCCAAATGTTCGTCACCAGGCGAAATACAAGGGAAAACACGAGGAGCACCTGGCAGAAATAACTGTGAAAGTCTTAAGTTCGACAAATAATGGCGTATTGCGTGTGCTGAAATGACGCAAGAAAGCTTGAAGATTTTACTGTGTTAAAACGGGGAGCAACTTGCAGGAGTAACTTTGACTCTCTTAAGGTAGCCAAATGCCTCGTCACCAGGCGGTAGAAATCGGCAAACTCGGGGAGCACCTAGCAGAAATAACTGTGAAAGTCTTAAGGTCGACAAATAGTGGTGTATCACATCTGGTGAACTGGCCAGAGAAAGCTTGAAGATGTGACGTTGATAAAACGGGGAGCAACTGGCAGGAGTAACTATAACCTTCTTAAGGTAGCCAAATGTTCGTCACCAGGCGAAATACAAGGGAAAACACGAGGAGCACCTGGCAGAAATAACTGTGAAAGTCTTAAGTTCGACAAATAATGGCGTATTGCGTGTGCTGAAATGACGCAAGAAAGCTTGAAGATTTTACTGTGTTAAAACGGGGAGCAACTTGCAGGAGTAACTTTGACTCTCTTAAGGTAGCCAAATGCCTCGTCACCAGGCGGTAGAAATCGGCAAACTCGGGGAGCACCTAGCAGAAATAACTGTGAAAGTCTTAAGGTCGACAAATAGTGGTGTATCACATCTGGTGAACTGGCCAGAGAAAGCTTGAAGATGTGACTGTGATAAAACGGGTTGCAACTGTCAGGAGTAACTATGACTCTCTTAAGGTTGCCAAAAGATCGCCACCAGGCGAAATACATCGGCAAACTCGAGCAGCACCTCAAGAAATAACTGAAAAGTGTTTAAGGTGGACAAATAATGGCGTATCGCTTCTGGCGAACTGGCCAGATAATGCTTGAAGATGCGACTATGGTAAAATGGGGAGCAATTGGTAGGAGTAACTATGACTCTCTTAAGGTAGCCAAATGCCTCGTCATCAGGCGGAACAAATCGGCAAACTCGACGAGCACCTGGCAGGAGTATCTGTGAAAGTCTTAAGGGCGACTAATAATGGTTACAACTCCTGGTGAACTGGCCAGAGAAAGCTTGAAGACGTGAATGTTATATAACAGGGTGCAACTGGCAGGAGTAACTATGACACTCTTAAGGTAGCCAAATGCTCGTCACCAGGGGAAATACATGGGCAAACTCAAGGACCGCCTGGCAGAAGTAACTGTGAAAGTCTTAAGCTCGTCAAATAATGGCGTATCCCTTCTGGTGAACTGGCCAGATAACTTGAAGATGCAACTATGGTAAAACGGGGAGCAATGGGTAGGAGTAACTATGACTCTCTTAAGGTAGCCAAATGCCTCGTCACCAGGCGGATTAAATCGGCAAACTCGAGGAGCACCTAGCAGAAATAACTGTGAAAGTCTTAAGGTCGACTAATAATGGTGTATAACTCCTGGTGAACTGGCCAGAGAAAGCTTGAAGATGTGACGTTGATAAAACGGGGAGCAACTGGCAGGAGTAACTATAACCTTCTTAAGGTAGCCAAATGTTCGTCACCAGGCGAAATACAAGGGAAAACACGAGGAGCACCTGGCAGAAATAACTGTGAAAGTCTTAAGTTCGACAAATAATGGCGTATTGCGTGTGCTGAAATGACGCAAGAAAGCTTGAAGATTTTACTGTGTTAAAACGGGGAGCAACTTGCAGGAGTAACTTTGACTCTCTTAAGGTAGCCAAATGCCTCGTCACCAGGCGGTAGAAATCGGCAAACTCGGGGAGCACCTAGCAGAAATAACTGTGAAAGTCTTAAGGTCGACAAATAGTGGTGTATCACATCTGGTGAACTGGCCAGAGAAAGCTTGAAGATGTGACGTTGATAAAACGGGGAGCAACTGGCAGGAGTAACTATAACCTTCTTAAGGTAGCCAAATGTTCGTCACCAGGCGAAATACAAGGGAAAACACGAGGAGCACCTGGCAGAAATAACTGTGAAAGTCTTAAGTTCGACAAATAATGGCGTATTGCGTGTGCTGTTATAATGACGCAAGAAAGCTTGAAGATTTTACTGTGTTAAAACGGGGAGCAACTTGCAGGAGTAACTTTGACTCTCTTAAGGTAGCCAAATGCCTCGTCACCAGGCGGTAGAAATCGGCAAACTCGGGGAGCACCTAGCAGAAATAACTGTGAAAGTCTTAAGGTCGACAAATAGTGGTGTATCACATCTGGTGAACTGGCCAGAGAAAGCTTGAAGATGTGACTGTGATAAAACGGGTTGCAACTGTCAGGAGTAACTATGACTCTCTTAAGGTTGCCAAAAGATCGCCACCAGGCGAAATACATCGGCAAACTCGAGCAGCACCTCAAGAAATAACTGAAAAGTGTTTAAGGTGGACAAATAATGGCGTATCGCTTCTGGCGAACTGGCCAGATAATGCTTGAAGATGCGACTATGGTAAAATGGGGAGCAATTGGTAGGAGTAACTATGACTCTCTTAAGGTAGCCAAATGCCTCGTCATCAGGCGGAACAAATCGGCAAACTCGACGAGCACCTGGCAGGAGTATCTGTGAAAGTCTTAAGGGCGACTAATAATGGTTACAACTCCTGGTGAACTGGCCAGAGAAAGCTTGAAGACGTGAATGTTATATAACAGGGTGCAACTGGCAGGAGTAACTATGACACTCTTAAGGTAGCCAAATGCTCGTCACCAGGGGAAATACATGGGCAAACTCAAGGACCGCCTGGCAGAAGTAACTGTGAAAGTCTTAAGCTCGTCAAATAATGGCGTATCCCTTCTGGTGAACTGGCCAGATAACTTGAAGATGCAACTATGGTAAAACGGGGAGCAATGGGTAGGAGTAACTATGACTCTCTTAAGGTAGCCAAATGCCTCGTCACCAGGCGGATTAAATCGGCAAACTCGAGGAGCACCTAGCAGAAATAACT
This sequence comes from Schistocerca serialis cubense, assembly GCF_023864345.2. Classification (NCBI taxonomy): domain Eukaryota; kingdom Metazoa; phylum Arthropoda; class Insecta; order Orthoptera; family Acrididae; genus Schistocerca; species Schistocerca serialis. Next base: position 56,414 of record NW_026047905.1, read on the forward strand.
GTGAAAGTCTTAAGGTCGACTAATAATGGTGTATAACTCCTGGTGAACTGGCCAGAGAAAGCTTGAAGATGTGACGTTGATAAAACGGGGAGCAACTGGCAGGAGTAACTATAACCTTCTTAAGGTAGCCAAATGTTCGTCACCAGGCGAAATACAAGGGAAAACACGAGGAGCACCTGGCAGAAATAACTGTGAAAGTCTTAAGTTCGACAAATAATGGCGTATTGCGTGTGCTGAAATGACGCAAGAAAGCTTGAAGATTTTACTGTGTTAAAACGGGGAGCAACTTGCAGGAGTAACTTTGACTCTCTTAAGGTAGCCAAATGCCTCGTCACCAGGCGGTAGAAATCGGCAAACTCGGGGAGCACCTAGCAGAAATAACTGTGAAAGTCTTAAGGTCGACAAATAGTGGTGTATCACATCTGGTGAACTGGCCAGAGAAAGCTTGAAGATGTGACGTTGATAAAACGGGGAGCAACTGGCAGGAGTAACTATAACCTTCTTAAGGTAGCCAAATGTTCGTCACCAGGCGAAATACAAGGGAAAACACGAGGAGCACCTGGCAGAAATAACTGTGAAAGTCTTAAGTTCGACAAATAATGGCGTATTGCGTGTGCTGAAATGACGCAAGAAAGCTTGAAGATTTTACTGTGTTAAAACGGGGAGCAACTTGCAGGAGTAACTTTGACTCTCTTAAGGTAGCCAAATGCCTCGTCACCAGGCGGTAGAAATCGGCAAACTCGGGGAGCACCTAGCAGAAATAACTGTGAAAGTCTTAAGGTCGACAAATAGTGGTGTATCACATCTGGTGAACTGGCCAGAGAAAGCTTGAAGATGTGACTGTGATAAAACGGGTTGCAACTGTCAGGAGTAACTATGACTCTCTTAAGGTTGCCAAAAGATCGCCACCAGGCGAAATACATCGGCAAACTCGAGCAGCACCTCAAGAAATAACTGAAAAGTGTTTAAGGTGGACAAATAATGGCGTATCGCTTCTGGCGAACTGGCCAGATAATGCTTGAAGATGCGACTATGGTAAAATGGGGAGCAATTGGTAGGAGTAACTATGACTCTCTTAAGGTAGCCAAATGCCTCGTCACCAGGCGGATTAAATCGGCAAACTCGAGGAGCACCTAGCAGAAATAACTGTGAAAGTCTTAAGGTCGACTAATAATGGTGTATAACTCCTGGTGAACTGGCCAGAGAAAGCTTGAAGATGTGACGTTGATAAAACGGGGAGCAACTGGCAGGAGTAACTATAACCTTCTTAAGGTAGCCAAATGTTCGTCACCAGGCGAAATACAAGGGAAAACACGAGGAGCACCTGGCAGAAATAACTGTGAAAGTCTTAAGTTCGACAAATAATGGCGTATTGCGTGTGCTGAAATGACGCAAGAAAGCTTGAAGATTTTACTGTGTTAAAACGGGGAGCAACTTGCAGGAGTAACTTTGACTCTCTTAAGGTAGCCAAATGCCTCGTCACCAGGCGGTAGAAATCGGCAAACTCGGGGAGCACCTAGCAGAAATAACTGTGAAAGTCTTAAGGTCGACAAATAGTGGTGTATCACATCTGGTGAACTGGCCAGAGAAAGCTTGAAGATGTGACGTTGATAAAACGGGGAGCAACTGGCAGGAGTAACTATAAC
>NW_026047906.1:0-57666 GCF_023864345.2 Schistocerca serialis cubense
GTCGAAAAGGGCAGTTGTTTGAAGTGCGATGGATGAGCAGCCAGTCCCAGCAGAACAGGAAGCTGTGGCGTGCACTGTTTGTACAAATGCTAGAACACTGGCGCACCAAGCAGCGCATGTAGCGTGGCCGAGCGCTTTAAGGCGCTGGTTTAAGGCACCAGTCCTCTCTGTTGCGCGGTTTCGAGTCCTGTAGCTGTCGGGGGGTTTCGCTGTGATCGCGTTAACCTGCCGCTTTTTCTTCAAGTGTAACCTCCTTGAGCTCACATATGTTTGACACATGGAGCATTCTAGCTCCGCCTGACAGTTACAGCTACGATAATTTAGTGGTTACGGAAAGCCCAGGTTCGAAACCTGGTCACGGCACGAAAACGTCTCTTGACGCTGTCTCCTTAACTGCGACAGCTACAGACAAGTGGCGTCGCTACCATGCGGCGGGCACGGCTTTTTCTTGCTGTGGATGGCCTAAAGGGACGCTTCCAGTGGGAGAGCAGTGGAAATACATGCCAAGATACTTCCATTTCGAAGTGATCTTTGTAGTACAAAGGAAAACGTTTTGCCGCTGCTGCTGCAACGGTAACGTGGCCGAGCGGTCTAAGGCGCTGGTTTTAGGCACCAGTCTCTTCGGAGGCGTGGGTTCGAATCCCACCGTTGCACTTTTTACGTCTCATTTTTGTGCCGTTGCGGTGTGTTCTCGTGGGGTAGGACGCAGCTCTTGTGACGCGCGTGTTGTGTAGGTAGCGTGGCCGAGCGGTCTAAGGCGCTGGTGTCAGGCACCATTCTCTTCGGAGGCGTGGGTTCCAATCCCACAGCTGCCAAGCGTGTAATGTCTCCTGTGTCGAAGGCAGATGCACTCATTGCCCGCAAAGGAAGCAGCACAACAAGGCGTGAGCGTCTGCTTGGTGAATGGTCGTAGAACAGTGCGTGGTGCAACGACAGCATTTGTAGGCACCTTTTGCTCTCATCATTGCTGGCGTTCGTCTCCACGAAATGCGTCCGGAGCACGCCGTTCTATAACGCGAGAGAGTGGATTTTTTACAGTTGTCGTCAGTTAACCGTGCGTGGCTGCTGCGTTCGCTGGAAAGAGCACTGCCGTCGTTATCCGGTGTGGTCTAGTGGCTAGGATACCTGGCTCTCACCCAGGAGGCCCGGGTTCGATTCCCGGTACCGGAATTGCGCGTTTTTGTTGCTCCTCTTATGCGACTTGTCTCGACTTTGCTCGACTGACGCTACGCTGACGCGTGCAGAAAGCTACGTTAAGTATGATTCACGGCAACACCTGACGGCGAGAGAGATGAAGCGTCTATCCACTTGTTATCCAGCCACATACCTGTAGTCAAGAGGCTTGGGGGACTGCAAGACATTGCCACGGAGGTGAATGCAGCTAACCACTGTAGTTAGTGTCCTGACAGCGCAGGCACGTTCATTTGCTCGTATACATGTGATGGAGACCGTGTCTGACACTGCTGTGGCGTACACCTTGGCCTAGGCTTTGCTGGGTATCGCCACTTGCATTCCAGCCAGCTGCCTTCGCGGGCGCCTCCGTGGCCATGGCCGTGATCGTCTAGTGGTTAGGACATTGCGTTGTGGCCGCAATAACCCAGGTTCGAATCCTGGTCACGGCAATTTTGAAAGTTTTGCCTTGCTGCCGTTGCAATGACGAGTACTCGAAATGACAGTACTCTCTTGATTTTTTTCACTCGTGTTCCGCAGGCCGCAGTTTGCACTACCACTTCATCCCCAACACGTAATGTCGCCTCCCAGAGCGCAGACGTCCGCTGCTCTCTGTAGTCGAAAAGGGCAGTTGTTTGAAGTGCGATGGATGAGCAGCCAGTCCCAGCAGAACAGGAAGCTGTGGCGTGCACTGTTTGTACAAATGCTAGGAACACTGGCGCACCAAGCAGCGCATGTAGCGTGGCCGAGCGCTTTAAGGCGCTGGTTTAAGGCACCAGTCTCTCTGTTGGCGCGGTTTCGAGTCCTGTAGCTGTCGGGGGTTTCGCTGTGATCGCGTTAACCTGCCGCTTTTTCTTCAAGTGTAACCTCCTTGAGCTCACATATGTTTGACACATGGAGCATTCTAGCTCCGCCTGACAGTTACAGCTACGATAATTTAGTGGTTACGGAAAGCCCAGGTTCGAAACCTGGTCACGGCACGAAAACGTCTCTTGACGCTGTCTCCTTAACTGCGACAGCTACAGACAAGTGGCGTCGCTACCATGCGGCGGGCACGGCTTTTTCTTGCTGTGGATGGCCTAAAGGGACGCTTCCAGTGGGAGAGCAGTGGAAATACATGCCAAGATACTTCCATTTCGAAGTGATCTTTGTAGTACAAAGGAAACGTTTTGCCGCTGCTGCTGCAACGGTAACGTGGCCGAGCGGTCTAAGGCGCTGGTTTTAGGCACCAGTCTCTTCGGAGGCGTGGGTTCGAATCCCACCGTTGCCACTTTTTACGTCTCATTTTTGTGCCGTTGCGGTGTGTTCTCGTGGGGTAGGACGCAGCTCTTGTGACGCGCGTGTTGTGTAGGTAGCGTGGCCGAGCGGTCTAAGGCGCTGGTGTCAGGCACCATTCTCTTCGGAGGCGTGGGTTCCAATCCCACAGCTGCCAAGCGTGTAATGTCTCCTGTGTCGAAGGCAGATGCACTCATTGCCCGCAAAGGAAGCAGCACAACAAGGCGTGAGCGTCTGCTTGGTGAATGGTCGTAGAACAGTGCGTGGTGCAACGACAGCATTTGTAGGCACCTTTTGCTCTCATCATTGCTGGCGTTCGTCTCCACGAAATGCGTCCGGAGCACGCCGTTCTATAACGCGAGAGAGTGGATTTTTTACAGTTGTCGTCAGTTAACCGTGCGTGGCTGCTGCGTTCGCTGGAAAGAGCACTGCCGTCGTTATCCGGTGTGGTCTAGTGGCTAGGATACCTGGCTCTCACCCAGGAGGCCCGGGTTCGATTCCCGGTACCGGAATTGCGCGTTTTTGTTGCTCCTCTTATGCGACTTGTCTCGACTTTGCTCGACTGACGCTACGCTGACGCGTGCAGAAAGCTACGTTAAGTATGATTCACGGCAACACCTGACGGCGAGAGAGATGAAGCGTCTATCCACTTGTTATCCAGCCACATACCTGTAGTCAAGAGGCTTGGGGGACTGCAAGACATTGCCACGGAGGTGAATGCAGCTAACCACTGTAGTTAGTGTCCTGACAGCGCAGGCACGTTCATTTGCTCGTATACATGTGATGGAGACCGTGTCTGACACTGCTGTGGCGTACACCCTTGGCCTAGGCTTTGCTGGGTATCGCCACTTGCATTCCAGCCAGCTGCCTTCGCGGGCGCCTCCGTGGCCATGGCCGTGATCGTCTAGTGGTTAGGACATTGCGTTGTGGCCGCAATAACCCAGGTTCGAATCCTGGTCACGGCAATTTTGAAAGTTTTGCCTTGCTGCCGTTGCAATGACGAGTACTCGAAATGACAGTACTCTCTTGATTTTTTTCACTCGTGTTCCGCAGGCCGCAGTTTGCACTACCACTTCATCCCCAACACGTAATGTCGCCTCCCAGAGCGCAGACGTCCGCTGCTCTCTGTAGTCGAAAAGGGCAGTTGTTTGAAGTGCGATGGATGAGCAGCCAGTCCCAGCAGAACAGGAAGCTGTGGCGTGCACTGTTTGTACAAATGCTAGGAACACTGGCGCACCAAGCAGCGCATGTAGCGTGGCCGAGCGCTTTAAGGCGCTGGTTTAAGGCACCAGTCTCTCTGTTGGCGCGGTTTCGAGTCCTGTAGCTGTCGGGGGTTCGCTGTGATCGCGTTAACCTGCCGCTTTTTCTTCAAGTGTAACCTCCTTGAGCTCACATATGTTTGACACATGGAGCATTCTAGCTCCGCCTGACAGTTACAGCTACGATAATTTAGTGGTTACGGAAAGCCCAGGTTCGAAACCTGGTCACGGCACGAAAAACGTCTCTTGACGCTGTCTCCTTAACTGCGACAGCTACAGACAAGTGGCGTCGCTACCATGCGGCGGGCACGGCTTTTTCTTGCTGTGGATGGCCTAAAGGGACGCTTCCAGTGGGAGAGCAGTGGAAATACATGCCAAGATACTTCCATTTCGAAGTGATCTTTGTAGTACAAAGGAAACGTTTTGCCGCTGCTGCTGCAACGGTAACGTGGCCGAGCGGTCTAAGGCGCTGGTTTTAGGCACCAGTCTCTTCGGAGGCGTGGGTTCGAATCCCACCGTTGCCACTTTTTACGTCTCATTTTTGTGCCGTTGCGGTGTGTTCTCGTGGGGTAGGACGCAGCTCTTGTGACGCGCGTGTTGTGTAGGTAGCGTGGCCGAGCGGTCTAAGGCGCTGGTGTCAGGCACCATTCTCTTCGGAGGCGTGGGTTCCAATCCCACAGCTGCCAAGCGTGTAATGTCTCCTGTGTCGAAGGCAGATGCACTCATTGCCCGCAAAGGAAGCAGCACAACAAGGCGTGAGCGTCTGCTTGGTGAATGGTCGTAGAACAGTGCGTGGTGCAACGACAGCATTTGTAGGCACCTTTTGCTCTCATCATTGCTGGCGTTCGTCTCCACGAAATGCGTCCGGAGCACGCCGTTCTATAACGCGAGAGAGTGGATTTTTTACAGTTGTCGTCAGTTAACCGTGCGTGGCTGCTGCGTTCGCTGGAAAGAGCACTGCCGTCGTTATCCGGTGTGGTCTAGTGGCTAGGATACCTGGCTCTCACCCAGGAGGCCCGGGTTCGATTCCCGGTACCGGAATTGCGCGTTTTTGTTGCTCCTCTTATGCGACTTGTCTCGACTTTGCTCGACTGACGCTACGCTGACGCGTGCAGAAAGCTACGTTAAGTATGATTCACGGCAACACCTGACGGCGAGAGAGATGAAGCGTCTATCCACTTGTTATCCAGCCACATACCTGTAGTCAAGAGGCTTGGGGGACTGCAAGACATTGCCACGGAGGTGAATGCAGCTAACCACTGTAGTTAGTGTCCTGACAGCGCAGGCACGTTCATTTGCTCGTATACATGTGATGGAGACCGTGTCTGACACTGCTGTGGCGTACACCTTGGCCTAGGCTTTGCTGGGTATCGCCACTTGCATTCCAGCCAGCTGCCTTCGCGGGCGCCTCCGTGGCCATGGCCGTGATCGTCTAGTGGTTAGGACATTGCGTTGTGGCCGCAATAACCCAGGTTCGAATCCTGGTCACGGCAATTTTGAAAGTTTTGCCTTGCTGCCGTTGCAATGACGAGTACTCGAAATGACAGTACTCTCTTGATTTTTTTCACTCGTGTTCCGCAGGCCGCAGTTTGCACTACCACTTCATCCCCAACACGTAATGTCGCCTCCCAGAGCGCAGACGTCCGCTGCTCTCTGTAGTCGAAAAGGGCAGTTGTTTGAAGTGCGATGGATGAGCAGCCAGTCCCAGCAGAACAGGAAGCTGTGGCGTGCACTGTTTGTACAAATGCTAGGAACACTGGCGCACCAAGCAGCGCATGTAGCGTGGCCGAGCGCTTTAAGGCGCTGGTTTAAGGCACCAGTCTCTCTGTTGGCGCGGTTTCGAGTCCTGTAGCTGTCGGGGGTTTCGCTGTGATCGCGTTAACCTGCCGCTTTTTCTTCAAGTGTAACCTCCTTGAGCTCACATATGTTTGACACATGGAGCATTCTAGCTCCGCCTGACAGTTACAGCTACGATAATTTAGTGGTTACGGAAAGCCCAGGTTCGAAACCTGGTCACGGCACGAAAACGTCTCTTGACGCTGTCTCCTTAACTGCGACAGCTACAGACAAGTGGCGTCGCTACCATGCGGCGGGCACGGCTTTTTCTTGCTGTGGATGGCCTAAAGGGACGCTTCCAGTGGGAGAGCAGTGGAAATACATGCCAAGATACTTCCATTTCGAAGTGATCTTTGTAGTACAAAGGAAACGTTTTGCCGCTGCTGCTGCAACGGTAACGTGGCCGAGCGGTCTAAGGCGCTGGTTTTAGGCACCAGTCTCTTCGGAGGCGTGGGTTCGAATCCCACCGTTGCCACTTTTTACGTCTCATTTTTGTGCCGTTGCGGTGTGTTCTCGTGGGGTAGGACGCAGCTCTTGTGACGCGCGTGTTGTGTAGGTAGCGTGGCCGAGCGGTCTAAGGCGCTGGTGTCAGGCACCATTCTCTTCGGAGGCGTGGGTTCCAATCCCACAGCTGCCAAGCGTGTAATGTCTCCTGTGTCGAAGGCAGATGCACTCATTGCCCGCAAAGGAAGCAGCACAACAAGGCGTGAGCGTCTGCTTGGTGAATGGTCGTAGAACAGTGCGTGGTGCAACGACAGCATTTGTAGGCACCTTTTGCTCTCATCATTGCTGGCGTTCGTCTCCACGAAATGCGTCCGGAGCACGCCGTTCTATAACGCGAGAGAGTGGATTTTTTACAGTTGTCGTCAGTTAACCGTGCGTGGCTGCTGCGTTCGCTGGAAAGAGCACTGCCGTCGTTATCCGGTGTGGTCTAGTGGCTAGGATACCTGGCTCTCACCCAGGAGGCCCGGGTTCGATTCCCGGTACCGGAATTGCGCGTTTTTGTTGCTCCTCTTATGCGACTTGTCTCGACTTTGCTCGACTGACGCTACGCTGACGCGTGCAGAAAGCTACGTTAAGTATGATTCACGGCAACACCTGACGGCGAGAGAGATGAAGCGTCTATCCACTTGTTATCCAGCCACATACCTGTAGTCAAGAGGCTTGGGGGACTGCAAGACATTGCCACGGAGGTGAATGCAGCTAACCACTGTAGTTAGTGTCCTGACAGCGCAGGCACGTTCATTTGCTCGTATACATGTGATGGAGACCGTGTCTGACACTGCTGTGGCGTACACCTTGGCCTAGGCTTTGCTGGGTATCGCCACTTGCATTCCAGCCAGCTGCCTTCGCGGGCGCCTCCGTGGCCATGGCCGTGATCGTCTAGTGGTTAGGACATTGCGTTGTGGCCGCAATAACCCAGGTTCGAATCCTGGTCACGGCAATTTTGAAAGTTTTGCCTTGCTGCCGTTGCAATGACGAGTACTCGAAATGACAGTACTCTCTTGATTTTTTTCACTCGTGTTCCGCAGGCCGCAGTTTGCACTACCACTTCATCCCCAACACGTAATGTCGCCTCCCAGAGCGCAGACGTCCGCTGCTCTCTGTAGTCGAAAAGGGCAGTTGTTTGAAGTGCGATGGATGAGCAGCCAGTCCCAGCAGAACAGGAAGTTGTGGCGTGCACTGTTTGTACAAATGCTAGGAACACTGGCGCACCAAGCAGCGCATGTAGCGTGGCCGAGCGCTTTAAGGCGCTGGTTTAAGGCACCAGTCTCTCTGTTGGCGCGGTTTCGAGTCCTGTAGCTGTCGGGGGTTTCGCTGTGATCGCGTTAACCTGCCGCTTTTTCTTCAAGTGTAACCTCCTTGAGCTCACATATGTTTGACACATGGAGCATTCTAGCTCCGCCTGACAGTTACAGCTACGATAATTTAGTGGTTACGGAAAGCCCAGGTTCGAAACCTGGTCACGGCACGAAAACGTCTCTTGACGCTGTCTCCTTAACTGCGACAGCTACAGACAAGTGGCGTCGCTACCATGCGGCGGGCACGGCTTTTTCTTGCTGTGGATGGCCTAAAGGGACGCTTCCAGTGGGAGAGCAGTGGAAATACATGCCAAGATACTTCCATTTCGAAGTGATCTTTGTAGTACAAAGGAAACGTTTTGCCGCTGCTGCTGCAACGGTAACGTGGCCGAGCGGTCTAAGGCGCTGGTTTTAGGCACCAGTCTCTTCGGAGGCGTGGGTTCGAATCCCACCGTTGCCACTTTTTACGTCTCATTTTTGTGCCGTTGCGGTGTGTTCTCGTGGGGTAGGACGCAGCTCTTGTGACGCGCGTGTTGTGTAGGTAGCGTGGCCGAGCGGTCTAAGGCGCTGGTGTCAGGCACCATTCTCTTCGGAGGCGTGGGTTCCAATCCCACAGCTGCCAAGCGTGTAATGTCTCCTGTGTCGAAGGCAGATGCACTCATTGCCCGCAAAGGAAGCAGCACAACAAGGCGTGAGCGTCTGCTTGGTGAATGGTCGTAGAACAGTGCGTGGTGCAACGACAGCATTTGTAGGCACCTTTTGCTCTCATCATTGCTGGCGTTCGTCTCCACGAAATGCGTCCGGAGCACGCCGTTCTATAACGCGAGAGAGTGGATTTTTTACAGTTGTCGTCAGTTAACCGTGCGTGGCTGCTGCGTTCGCTGGAAAGAGCACTGCCGTCGTTATCCGGTGTGGTCTAGTGGCTAGGATACCTGGCTCTCACCCAGGAGGCCCGGGTTCGATTCCCGGTACCGGAATTGCGCGTTTTTGTTGCTCCTCTTATGCGACTTGTCTCGACTTTGCTCGACTGACGCTACGCTGACGCGTGCAGAAAGCTACGTTAAGTATGATTCACGGCAACACCTGACGGCGAGAGAGATGAAGCGTCTATCCACTTGTTATCCAGCCACATACCTGTAGTCAAGAGGCTTGGGGGACTGCAAGACATTGCCACGGAGGTGAATGCAGCTAACCACTGTAGTTAGTGTCCTGACAGCGCAGGCACGTTCATTTGCTCGTATACATGTGATGGAGACCGTGTCTGACACTGCTGTGGCGTACACCTTGGCCTAGGCTTTGCTGGGTATCGCCACTTGCATTCCAGCCAGCTGCCTTCGCGGGCGCCTCCGTGGCCATGGCCGTGATCGTCTAGTGGTTAGGACATTGCGTTGTGGCCGCAATAACCCAGGTTCGAATCCTGGTCACGGCAATTTTGAAAGTTTTGCCTTGCTGCCGTTGCAATGACGAGTACTCGAAATGACAGTACTCTCTTGATTTTTTTCACTCGTGTTCCGCAGGCCGCAGTTTGCACTACCACTTCATCCCCAACACGTAATGTCGCCTCCCAGAGCGCAGACGTCCGCTGCTCTCTGTAGTCGAAAAGGGCAGTTGTTTGAAGTGCGATGGATGAGCAGCCAGTCCCAGCAGAACAGGAAGCTGTGGCGTGCACTGTTTGTACAAATGCTAGGAACACTGGCGCACCAAGCAGCGCATGTAGCGTGGCCGAGCGCTTTAAGGCGCTGGTTTAAGGCACCAGTCTCTCTGTTGGCGCGGTTTCGAGTCCTGTAGCTGTCGGGGGTTTCGCTGTGATCGCGTTAACCTGCCGCTTTTTCTTCAAGTGTAACCTCCTTGAGCTCACATATGTTTGACACATGGAGCATTCTAGCTCCGCCTGACAGTTACAGCTACGATAATTTAGTGGTTACGGAAAGCCCAGGTTCGAAACCTGGTCACGGCACGAAAACGTCTCTTGACGCTGTCTCCTTAACTGCGACAGCTACAGACAAGTGGCGTCGCTACCATGCGGCGGGCACGGCTTTTTCTTGCTGTGGATGGCCTAAAGGGACGCTTCCAGTGGGAGAGCAGTGGAAATACATGCCAAGATACTTCCATTTCGAAGTGATCTTTGTAGTACAAAGGAAACGTTTTGCCGCTGCTGCTGCAACGGTAACGTGGCCGAGCGGTCTAAGGCGCTGGTTTTAGGCACCAGTCTCTTCGGAGGCGTGGGTTCGAATCCCACCGTTGCCACTTTTTACGTCTCATTTTTGTGCCGTTGCGGTGTGTTCTCGTGGGGTAGGACGCAGCTCTTGTGACGCGCGTGTTGTGTAGGTAGCGTGGCCGAGCGGTCTAAGGCGCTGGTGTCAGGCACCATTCTCTTCGGAGGCGTGGGTTCCAATCCCACAGCTGCCAAGCGTGTAATGTCTCCTGTGTCGAAGGCAGATGCACTCATTGCCCGCAAAGGAAGCAGCACAACAAGGCGTGAGCGTCTGCTTGGTGAATGGTCGTAGAACAGTGCGTGGTGCAACGACAGCATTTGTAGGCACCTTTTGCTCTCATCATTGCTGGCGTTCGTCTCCACGAAATGCGTCCGGAGCACGCCGTTCTATAACGCGAGAGAGTGGATTTTTTACAGTTGTCGTCAGTTAACCGTGCGTGGCTGCTGCGTTCGCTGGAAAGAGCACTGCCGTCGTTATCCGGTGTGGTCTAGTGGCTAGGATACCTGGCTCTCACCCAGGAGGCCCGGGTTCGATTCCCGGTACCGGAATTGCGCGTTTTTGTTGCTCCTCTTATGCGACTTGTCTCGACTTTGCTCGACTGACGCTACGCTGACGCGTGCAGAAAGCTACGTTAAGTATGATTCACGGCAACACCTGACGGCGAGAGAGATGAAGCGTCTATCCACTTGTTATCCAGCCACATACCTGTAGTCAAGAGGCTTGGGGGACTGCAAGACATTGCCACGGAGGTGAATGCAGCTAACCACTGTAGTTAGTGTCCTGACAGCGCAGGCACGTTCATTTGCTCGTATACATGTGATGGAGACCGTGTCTGACACTGCTGTGGCGTACACCTTGGCCTAGGCTTTGCTGGGTATCGCCACTTGCATTCCAGCCAGCTGCCTTCGCGGGCGCCTCCGTGGCCATGGCCGTGATCGTCTAGTGGTTAGGACATTGCGTTGTGGCCGCAATAACCCAGGTTCGAATCCTGGTCACGGCAATTTTGAAAGTTTTGCCTTGCTGCCGTTGCAATGACGAGTACTCGAAATGACAGTACTCTCTTGATTTTTTTCACTCGTGTTCCGCAGGCCGCAGTTTGCACTACCACTTCATCCCCAACACGTAATGTCGCCTCCCAGAGCGCAGACGTCCGCTGCTCTCTGTAGTCGAAAAGGGCAGTTGTTTGAAGTGCGATGGATGAGCAGCCAGTCCCAGCAGAACAGGAAGCTGTGGCGTGCACTGTTTGTACAAATGCTAGGAACACTGGCGCACCAAGCAGCGCATGTAGCGTGGCCGAGCGCTTTAAGGCGCTGGTTTAAGGCACCAGTCTCTCTGTTGGCGCGGTTTCGAGTCCTGTAGCTGTCGGGGGTTTCGCTGTGATCGCGTTAACCTGCCGCTTTTTCTTCAAGTGTAACCTCCTTGAGCTCACATATGTTTGACACATGGAGCATTCTAGCTCCGCCTGACAGTTACAGCTACGATAATTTAGTGGTTACGGAAAGCCCAGGTTCGAAACCTGGTCACGGCACGAAAACGTCTCTTGACGCTGTCTCCTTAACTGCGACAGCTACAGACAAGTGGCGTCGCTACCATGCGGCGGGCACGGCTTTTTCTTGCTGTGGATGGCCTAAAGGGACGCTTCCAGTGGGAGAGCAGTGGAAATACATGCCAAGATACTTCCATTTCGAAGTGATCTTTGTAGTACAAAGGAAACGTTTTGCCGCTGCTGCTGCAACGGTAACGTGGCCGAGCGGTCTAAGGCGCTGGTTTTAGGCACCAGTCTCTTCGGAGGCGTGGGTTCGAATCCCACCGTTGCCACTTTTTACGTCTCATTTTTGTGCCGTTGCGGTGTGTTCTCGTGGGGTAGGACGCAGCTCTTGTGACGCGCGTGTTGTGTAGGTAGCGTGGCCGAGCGGTCTAAGGCGCTGGTGTCAGGCACCATTCTCTTCGGAGGCGTGGGTTCCAATCCCACAGCTGCCAAGCGTGTAATGTCTCCTGTGTCGAAGGCAGATGCACTCATTGCCCGCAAAGGAAGCAGCACAACAAGGCGTGAGCGTCTGCTTGGTGAATGGTCGTAGAACAGTGCGTGGTGCAACGACAGCATTTGTAGGCACCTTTTGCTCTCATCATTGCTGGCGTTCGTCTCCACGAAATGCGTCCGGAGCACGCCGTTCTATAACGCGAGAGAGTGGATTTTTTACAGTTGTCGTCAGTTAACCGTGCGTGGCTGCTGCGTTCGCTGGAAAGAGCACTGCCGTCGTTATCCGGTGTGGTCTAGTGGCTAGGATACCTGGCTCTCACCCAGGAGGCCCGGGTTCGATTCCCGGTACCGGAATTGCGCGTTTTTGTTGCTCCTCTTATGCGACTTGTCTCGACTTTGCTCGACTGACGCTACGCTGACGCGTGCAGAAAGCTACGTTAAGTATGATTCACGGCAACACCTGACGGCGAGAGAGATGAAGCGTCTATCCACTTGTTATCCAGCCACATACCTGTAGTCAAGAGGCTTGGGGGACTGCAAGACATTGCCACGGAGGTGAATGCAGCTAACCACTGTAGTTAGTGTCCTGACAGCGCAGGCACGTTCATTTGCTCGTATACATGTGATGGAGACCGTGTCTGACACTGCTGTGGCGTACACCTTGGCCTAGGCTTTGCTGGGTATCGCCACTTGCATTCCAGCCAGCTGCCTTCGCGGGCGCCTCCGTGGCCATGGCCGTGATCGTCTAGTGGTTAGGACATTGCGTTGTGGCCGCAATAACCCAGGTTCGAATCCTGGTCACGGCAATTTTGAAAGTTTTGCCTTGCTGCCGTTGCAATGACGAGTACTCGAAATGACAGTACTCTCTTGATTTTTTTCACTCGTGTTCCGCAGGCCGCAGTTTGCACTACCACTTCATCCCCAACACGTAATGTCGCCTCCCAGAGCGCAGACGTCCGCTGCTCTCTGTAGTCGAAAAGGGCAGTTGTTTGAAGTGCGATGGATGAGCAGCCAGTCCCAGCAGAACAGGAAGCTGTGGCGTGCACTGTTTGTACAAATGCTAGGAACACTGGCGCACCAAGCAGCGCATGTAGCGTGGCCGAGCGCTTTAAGGCGCTGGTTTAAGGCACCAGTCTCTCTGTTGGCGCGGTTTCGAGTCCTGTAGCTGTCGGGGGTTTCGCTGTGATCGCGTTAACCTGCCGCTTTTTCTTCAAGTGTAACCTCCTTGAGCTCACATATGTTTGACACATGGAGCATTCTAGCTCCGCCTGACAGTTACAGCTACGATAATTTAGTGGTTACGGAAAGCCCAGGTTCGAAACCTGGTCACGGCACGAAAACGTCTCTTGACGCTGTCTCCTTAACTGCGACAGCTACAGACAAGTGGCGTCGCTACCATGCGGCGGGCACGGCTTTTTCTTGCTGTGGATGGCCTAAAGGGACGCTTCCAGTGGGAGAGCAGTGGAAATACATGCCAAGATACTTCCATTTCGAAGTGATCTTTGTAGTACAAAGGAAACGTTTTGCCGCTGCTGCTGCAACGGTAACGTGGCCGAGCGGTCTAAAGCGCTGGTTTTAGGCACCAGTCTCTTCGGAGGCGTGGGTTCGAATCCCACCGTTGCCACTTTTTACGTCTCATTTTTGTGCCGTTGCGGTGTGTTCTCGTGGGGTAGGACGCAGCTCTTGTGACGCGCGTGTTGTGTAGGTAGCGTGGCCGAGCGGTCTAAGGCGCTGGTGTCAGGCACCATTCTCTTCGGAGGCGTGGGTTCCAATCCCACAGCTGCCAAGCGTGTAATGTCTCCTGTGTCGAAGGCAGATGCACTCATTGCCCGCAAAGGAAGCAGCACAACAAGGCGTGAGCGTCTGCTTGGTGAATGGTCGTAGAACAGTGCGTGGTGCAACGACAGCATTTGTAGGCACCTTTTGCTCTCATCATTGCTGGCGTTCGTCTCCACGAAATGCGTCCGGAGCACGCCGTTCTATAACGCGAGAGAGTGGATTTTTTACAGTTGTCGTCAGTTAACCGTGCGTGGCTGCTGCGTTCGCTGGAAAGAGCACTGCCGTCGTTATCCGGTGTGGTCTAGTGGCTAGGATACCTGGCTCTCACCCAGGAGGCCCGGGTTCGATTCCCGGTACCGGAACTGCGCGTTTTTGTTGCTCCTCTTATGCGACTTGTCTCGACTTTGCTCGACTGACGCTACGCTGACGCGTGCAGAAAGCTACGTTAAGTATGATTCACGGCAACACCTGACGGCGAGAGAGATGAAGCGTCTATCCACTTGTTATCCAGCCACATACCTGTAGTCAAGAGGCTTGGGGGACTGCAAGACATTGCCACGGAGGTGAATGCAGCTAACCACTGTAGTTAGTGTCCTGACAGCGCAGGCACGTTCATTTGCTCGTATACATGTGATGGAGACCGTGTCTGACACTGCTGTGGCGTACACCTTGGCCTAGGCTTTGCTGGGTATCGCCACTTGCATTCCAGCCAGCTGCCTTCGCGGGCGCCTCCGTGGCCATGGCCGTGATCGTCTAGTGGTTAGGACATTGCGTTGTGGCCGCAATAACCCAGGTTCGAATCCTGGTCACGGCAATTTTGAAAGTTTTGCCTTGCTGCCGTTGCAATGACGAGTACTCGAAATGACAGTACTCTCTTGATTTTTTTCACTCGTGTTCCGCAGGCCGCAGTTTGCACTACCACTTCATCCCCAACACGTAATGTCGCCTCCCAGAGCGCAGACGTCCGCTGCTCTCTGTAGTCGAAAAGGGCAGTTGTTTGAAGTGCGATGGATGAGCAGCCAGTCCCAGCAGAACAGGAAGTTGTGGCGTGCACTGTTTGTACAAATGCTAGGAACACTGGCGCACCAAGCAGCGCATGTAGCGTGGCCGAGCGCTTTAAGGCGCTGGTTTAAGGCACCAGTCTCTCTGTTGGCGCGGTTTCGAGTCCTGTAGCTGTCGGGGGTTTCGCTGTGATCGCGTTAACCTGCCGCTTTTTCTTCAAGTGTAACCTCCTTGAGCTCACATATGTTTGACACATGGAGCATTCTAGCTCCGCCTGACAGTTACAGCTACGATAATTTAGTGGTTACGGAAAGCCCAGGTTCGAAACCTGGTCACGGCACGAAAACGTCTCTTGACGCTGTCTCCTTAACTGCGACAGCTACAGACAAGTGGCGTCGCTACCATGCGGCGGGCACGGCTTTTTCTTGCTGTGGATGGCCTAAAGGGACGCTTCCAGTGGGAGAGCAGTGGAAATACATGCCAAGATACTTCCATTTCGAAGTGATCTTTGTAGTACAAAGGAAACGTTTTGCCGCTGCTGCTGCAACGGTAACGTGGCCGAACGGTCTAAGGCGCTGGTTTTAGGCACCAGTCTCTTCGGAGGCGTGGGTTCGAATCCCACCGTTGCCACTTTTTACGTCTCATTTTTGTGCCGTTGCGGTGTGTTCTCGTGGGGTAGGACGCAGCTCTTGTGACGCGCGTGTTGTGTAGGTAGCGTGGCCGAGCGGTCTAAGGCGCTGGTGTCAGGCACCATTCTCTTCGGAGGCGTGGGTTCCAATCCCACAGCTGCCAAGCGTGTAATGTCTCCTGTGTCGAAGGCAGATGCACTCATTGCCCGCAAAGGAAGCAGCACAACAAGGCGTGAGCGTCTGCTTGGTGAATGGTCGTAGAACAGTGCGTGGTGCAACGACAGCATTTGTAGGCACCTTTTGCTCTCATCATTGCTGGCGTTCGTCTCCACGAAATGCGTCCGGAGCACGCCGTTCTATAACGCGAGAGAGTGGATTTTTTACAGTTGTCGTCAGTTAACCGTGCGTGGCTGCTGCGTTCGCTGGAAAGAGCACTGCCGTCGTTATCCGGTGTGGTCTAGTGGCTAGGATACCTGGCTCTCACCCAGGAGGCCCGGGTTCGATTCCCGGTACCGGAATTGCGCGTTTTTGTTGCTCCTCTTATGCGACTTGTCTCGACTTTGCTCGACTGACGCTACGCTGACGCGTGCAGAAAGCTACGTTAAGTATGATTCACGGCAACACCTGACGGCGAGAGAGATGAAGCGTCTATCCACTTGTTATCCAGCCACATACCTGTAGTCAAGAGGCTTGGGGGACTGCAAGACATTGCCACGGAGGTGAATGCAGCTAACCACTGTAGTTAGTGTCCTGACAGCGCAGGCACGTTCATTTGCTCGTATACATGTGATGGAGACCGTGTCTGACACTGCTGTGGCGTACACCTTGGCCTAGGCTTTGCTGGGTATCGCCACTTGCATTCCAGCCAGCTGCCTTCGCGGGCGCCTCCGTGGCCATGGCCGTGATCGTCTAGTGGTTAGGACATTGCGTTGTGGCCGCAATAACCCAGGTTCGAATCCTGGTCACGGCAATTTTGAAAGTTTTGCCTTGCTGCCGTTGCAATGACGAGTACTCGAAATGACAGTACTCTCTTGATTTTTTTCACTCGTGTTCCGCAGGCCGCAGTTTGCACTACCACTTCATCCCCAACACGTAATGTCGCCTCCCAGAGCGCAGACGTCCGCTGCTCTCTGTAGTCGAAAAGGGCAGTTGTTTGAAGTGCGATGGATGAGCAGCCAGTCCCAGCAGAACAGGAAGTTGTGGCGTGCACTGTTTGTACAAATGCTAGGAACACTGGCGCACCAAGCAGCGCATGTAGCGTGGCCGAGCGCTTTAAGGCGCTGGTTTAAGGCACCAGTCTCTCTGTTGGCGCGGTTTCGAGTCCTGTAGCTGTCGGGGGTTTCGCTGTGATCGCGTTAACCTGCCGCTTTTTCTTCAAGTGTAACCTCCTTGAGCTCACATATGTTTGACACATGGAGCATTCTAGCTCCGCCTGACAGTTACAGCTACGATAATTTAGTGGTTACGGAAAGCCCAGGTTCGAAACCTGGTCACGGCACGAAAACGTCTCTTGACGCTGTCTCCTTAACTGCGACAGCTACAGACAAGTGGCGTCGCTACCATGCGGCGGGCACGGCTTTTTCTTGCTGTGGATGGCCTAAAGGGACGCTTCCAGTGGGAGAGCAGTGGAAATACATGCCAAGATACTTCCATTTCGAAGTGATCTTTGTAGTACAAAGGAAACGTTTTGCCGCTGCTGCTGCAACGGTAACGTGGCCGAACGGTCTAAGACGCTGGTTTTAGGCACCAGTCTCTTCGGAGGCGTGGGTTCGAATCCCACCGTTGCCACTTTTTACGTCTCATTTTTGTGCCGTTGCGGTGTGTTCTCGTGGGGTAGGACGCAGCTCTTGTGACGCGCGTGTTGTGTAGGTAGCGTGGCCGAGCGGTCTAAGGCGCTGGTGTCAGGCACCATTCTCTTCGGAGGCGTGGGTTCCAATCCCACAGCTGCCAAGCGTGTAATGTCTCCTGTGTCGAAGGCAGATGCACTCATTGCCCGCAAAGGAAGCAGCACAACAAGGCGTGAGCGTCTGCTTGGTGAATGGTCGTAGAACAGTGCGTGGTGCAACGACAGCATTTGTAGGCACCTTTTGCTCTCATCATTGCTGGCGTTCGTCTCCACGAAATGCGTCCGGAGCACGCCGTTCTATAACGCGAGAGAGTGGATTTTTTACAGTTGTCGTCAGTTAACCGTGCGTGGCTGCTGCGTTCGCTGGAAAGAGCACTGCCGTCGTTATCCGGTGTGGTCTAGTGGCTAGGATACCTGGCTCTCACCCAGGAGGCCCGGGTTCGATTCCCGGTACCGGAATTGCGCGTTTTTGTTGCTCCTCTTATGCGACTTGTCTCGACTTTGCTCGACTGACGCTACGCTGACGCGTGCAGAAAGCTACGTTAAGTATGATTCACGGCAACACCTGACGGCGAGAGAGATGAAGCGTCTATCCACTTGTTATCCAGCCACATACCTGTAGTCAAGAGGCTTGGGGGACTGCAAGACATTGCCACGGAGGTGAATGCAGCTAACCACTGTAGTTAGTGTCCTGACAGCGCAGGCACGTTCATTTGCTCGTATACATGTGATGGAGACCGTGTCTGACACTGCTGTGGCGTACACCTTGGCCTAGGCTTTGCTGGGTATCGCCACTTGCATTCCAGCCAGCTGCCTTCGCGGGCGCCTCCGTGGCCATGGCCGTGATCGTCTAGTGGTTAGGACATTGCGTTGTGGCCGCAATAACCCAGGTTCGAATCCTGGTCACGGCAATTTTGAAAGTTTTGCCTTGCTGCCGTTGCAATGACGAGTACTCGAAATGACAGTACTCTCTTGATTTTTTTCACTCGTGTTCCGCAGGCCGCAGTTTGCACTACCACTTCATCCCCAACACGTAATGTCGCCTCCCAGAGCGCAGACGTCCGCTGCTCTCTGTAGTCGAAAAGGGCAGTTGTTTGAAGTGCGATGGATGAGCAGCCAGTCCCAGCAGAACAGGAAGCTGTGGCGTGCACTGTTTGTACAAATGCTAGGAACACTGGCGCACCAAGCAGCGCATGTAGCGTGGCCGAGCGCTTTAAGGCGCTGGTTTAAGGCACCAGTCTCTCTGTTGGCGCGGTTTCGAGTCCTGTAGCTGTCGGGGGTTTCGCTGTGATCGCGTTAACCTGCCGCTTTTTCTTCAAGTGTAACCTCCTTGAGCTCACATATGTTTGACACATGGAGCATTCTAGCTCCGCCTGACAGTTACAGCTACGATAATTTAGTGGTTACGGAAAGCCCAGGTTCGAAACCTGGTCACGGCACGAAAACGTCTCTTGACGCTGTCTCCTTAACTGCGACAGCTACAGACAAGTGGCGTCGCTACCATGCGGCGGGCACGGCTTTTTCTTGCTGTGGATGGCCTAAAGGGACGCTTCCAGTGGGAGAGCAGTGGAAATACATGCCAAGATACTTCCATTTCGAAGTGATCT
Source organism: Schistocerca serialis cubense (assembly GCF_023864345.2). Classification (NCBI taxonomy): domain Eukaryota; kingdom Metazoa; phylum Arthropoda; class Insecta; order Orthoptera; family Acrididae; genus Schistocerca; species Schistocerca serialis. Next base: position 18,403 of record NW_026047906.1, read on the forward strand.
TTGTAGTACAAAGGAAACGTTTTGCCGCTGCTGCTGCAACGGTAACGTGGCCGAGCGGTCTAAGGCGCTGGTTTTAGGCACCAGTCTCTTCGGAGGCGTGGGTTCGAATCCCACCGTTGCCACTTTTTACGTCTCATTTTTGTGCCGTTGCGGTGTGTTCTCGTGGGGTAGGACGCAGCTCTTGTGACGCGCGTGTTGTGTAGGTAGCGTGGCCGAGCGGTCTAAGGCGCTGGTGTCAGGCACCATTCTCTTCGGAGGCGTGGGTTCCAATCCCACAGCTGCCAAGCGTGTAATGTCTCCTGTGTCGAAGGCAGATGCACTCATTGCCCGCAAAGGAAGCAGCACAACAAGGCGTGAGCGTCTGCTTGGTGAATGGTCGTAGAACAGTGCGTGGTGCAACGACAGCATTTGTAGGCACCTTTTGCTCTCATCATTGCTGGCGTTCGTCTCCACGAAATGCGTCCGGAGCACGCCGTTCTATAACGCGAGAGAGTGGATTTTTTACAGTTGTCGTCAGTTAACCGTGCGTGGCTGCTGCGTTCGCTGGAAAGAGCACTGCCGTCGTTATCCGGTGTGGTCTAGTGGCTAGGATACCTGGCTCTCACCCAGGAGGCCCGGGTTCGATTCCCGGTACCGGAATTGCGCGTTTTTGTTGCTCCTCTTATGCGACTTGTCTCGACTTTGCTCGACTGACGCTACGCTGACGCGTGCAGAAAGCTACGTTAAGTATGATTCACGGCAACACCTGACGGCGAGAGAGATGAAGCGTCTATCCACTTGTTATCCAGCCACATACCTGTAGTCAAGAGGCTTGGGGGACTGCAAGACATTGCCACGGAGGTGAATGCAGCTAACCACTGTAGTTAGTGTCCTGACAGCGCAGGCACGTTCATTTGCTCGTATACATGTGATGGAGACCGTGTCTGACACTGCTGTGGCGTACACCTTGGCCTAGGCTTTGCTGGGTATCGCCACTTGCATTCCAGCCAGCTGCCTTCGCGGGCGCCTCCGTGGCCATGGCCGTGATCGTCTAGTGGTTAGGACATTGCGTTGTGGCCGCAATAACCCAGGTTCGAATCCTGGTCACGGCAATTTTGAAAGTTTTGCCTTGCTGCCGTTGCAATGACGAGTACTCGAAATGACAGTACTCTCTTGATTTTTTTCACTCGTGTTCCGCAGGCCGCAGTTTGCACTACCACTTCATCCCCAACACGTAATGTCGCCTCCCAGAGCGCAGACGTCCGCTGCTCTCTGTAGTCGAAAAGGGCAGTTGTTTGAAGTGCGATGGATGAGCAGCCAGTCCCAGCAGAACAGGAAGCTGTGGCGTGCACTGTTTGTACAAATGCTAGGAACACTGGCGCACCAAGCAGCGCATGTAGCGTGGCCGAGCGCTTTAAGGCGCTGGTTTAAGGCACCAGTCTCTCTGTTGGCGCGGTTTCGAGTCCTGTAGCTGTCGGGGGTTTCGCTGTGATCGCGTTAACCTGCCGCTTTTTCTTCAAGTGTAACCTCCTTGAGCTCACATATGTTTGACACATGGAGCATTCTAGCTCCGCCTGACAGTTACAGCTACGATAATTTAGTGGTTACGGAAAGCCCAGGTTCGAAACCTGGTCACGGCACGAAAACGTCTCTTGACGCTGTCTCCTTAACTGCGACAGCTACAGACAAGTGGCGTCGCTACCATGCGGCGGGCACGGCTTTTTCTTGCTGTGGATGGCCTAAAGGGACGCTTCCAGTGGGAGAGCAGTGGAAATACATGCCAAGATACTTCCATTTCGAAGTGATCTTTGTAGTACAAAGGAAACGTTTTGCCGCTGCTGCTGCAACGGTAACGTGGCCGAGCGGTCTAAGGCGCTGGTTTTAGGCACCAGTCTCTTCGGAGGCGTGGGTTCGAATCCCACCGTTGCCACTTTTTACGTCTCATTTTTGTGCCGTTGCGGTGTGTTCTCGTGGGGTAGGACGCAGCTCTTGTGACGCGCGTGTTGTGTAGGTAGCGTGGCCGAGCGGTCTAAGGCGCTGGTGTCAGGCACCATTCTCTTCGGAGGCGTGGGTTCCAATCCCACAGCTGCCAAGCGTGTAATGTCTCCTGTGTCGAAGGCAGATGCACTCATTGCCCGCAAAGGAAGCAGCACAACAAGGCGTGAGCGTCTGCTTGGTGAATGGTCGTAGAACAGTGCGTGGTGCAACGACAGCATTTGTAGGCACCTTTTGCTCTCATCATTGCTGGCGTTCGTCTCCACGAAATGCGTCCGGAGCACGCCGTTCTATAACGCGAGAGAGTGGATTTTTTACAGTTGTCGTCAGTTAACCGTGCGTGGCTGCTGCGTTCGCTGGAAAGAGCACTGCCGTCGTTATCCGGTGTGGTCTAGTGGCTAGGATACCTGGCTCTCACCCAGGAGGCCCGGGTTCGATTCCCGGTACCGGAATTGCGCGTTTTTGTTGCTCCTCTTATGCGACTTGTCTCGACTTTGCTCGACTGACGCTACGCTGACGCGTGCAGAAAGCTACGTTAAGTATGATTCACGGCAACACCTGACGGCGAGAGAGATGAAGCGTCTATCCACTTGTTATCCAGCCACATACCTGTAGTCAAGAGGCTTGGGGGACTGCAAGACATTGCCACGGAGGTGAATGCAGCTAACCACTGTAGTTAGTGTCCTGACAGCGCAGGCACGTTCATTTGCTCGTATACATGTGATGGAGACCGTGTCTGACACTGCTGTGGCGTACACCTTGGCCTAGGCTTTGCTGGGTATCGCCACTTGCATTCCAGCCAGCTGCCTTCGCGGGCGCCTCCGTGGCCATGGCCGTGATCGTCTAGTGGTTAGGACATTGCGTTGTGGCCGCAATAACCCAGGTTCGAATCCTGGTCACGGCAATTTTGAAAGTTTTGCCTTGCTGCCGTTGCAATGACGAGTACTCGAAATGACAGTACTCTCTTGATTTTTTTCACTCGTGTTCCGCAGGCCGCAGTTTGCACTACCACTTCATCCCCAACACGTAATGTCGCCTCCCAGAGCGCAGACGTCCGCTGCTCTCTGTAGTCGAAAAGGGCAGTTGTTTGAAGTGCGATGGATGAGCAGCCAGTCCCAGCAGAACAGGAAGCTGTGGCGTGCACTGTTTGTACAAATGCTAGGAACACTGGCGCACCAAGCAGCGCATGTAGCGTGGCCGAGCGCTTTAAGGCGCTGGTTTAAGGCACCAGTCTCTCTGTTGGCGCGGTTTCGAGTCCTGTAGCTGTCGGGGGTTTCGCTGTGATCGCGTTAACCTGCCGCTTTTTCTTCAAGTGTAACCTCCTTGAGCTCACATATGTTTGACACATGGAGCATTCTAGCTCCGCCTGACAGTTACAGCTACGATAATTTAGTGGTTACGGAAAGCCCAGGTTCGAAACCTGGTCACGGCACGAAAACGTCTCTTGACGCTGTCTCCTTAACTGCGACAGCTACAGACAAGTGGCGTCGCTACCATGCGGCGGGCACGGCTTTTTCTTGCTGTGGATGGCCTAAAGGGACGCTTCCAGTGGGAGAGCAGTGGAAATACATGCCAAGATACTTCCATTTCGAAGTGATCTTTGTAGTACAAAGGAAACGTTTTGCCGCTGCTGCTGCAACGGTAACGTGGCCGAGCGGTCTAAAGCGCTGGTTTTAGGCACCAGTCTCTTCGGAGGCGTGGGTTCGAATCCCACCGTTGCCACTTTTTACGTCTCATTTTTGTGCCGTTGCGGTGTGTTCTCGTGGGGTAGGACGCAGCTCTTGTGACGCGCGTGTTGTGTAGGTAGCGTGGCCGAGCGGTCTAAGGCGCTGGTGTCAGGCACCATTCTCTTCGGAGGCGTGGGTTCCAATCCCACAGCTGCCAAGCGTGTAATGTCTCCTGTGTCGAAGGCAGATGCACTCATTGCCCGCAAAGGAAGCAGCACAACAAGGCGTGAGCGTCTGCTTGGTGAATGGTCGTAGAACAGTGCGTGGTGCAACGACAGCATTTGTAGGCACCTTTTGCTCTCATCATTGCTGGCGTTCGTCTCCACGAAATGCGTCCGGAGCACGCCGTTCTATAACGCGAGAGAGTGGATTTTTTACAGTTGTCGTCAGTTAACCGTGCGTGGCTGCTGCGTTCGCTGGAAAGAGCACTGCCGTCGTTATCCGGTGTGGTCTAGTGGCTAGGATACCTGGCTCTCACCCAGGAGGCCCGGGTTCGATTCCCGGTACCGGAACTGCGCGTTTTTGTTGCTCCTCTTATGCGACTTGTCTCGACTTTGCTCGACTGACGCTACGCTGACGCGTGCAGAAAGCTACGTTAAGTATGATTCACGGCAACACCTGACGGCGAGAGAGATGAAGCGTCTATCCACTTGTTATCCAGCCACATACCTGTAGTCAAGAGGCTTGGGGGACTGCAAGACATTGCCACGGAGGTGAATGCAGCTAACCACTGTAGTTAGTGTCCTGACAGCGCAGGCACGTTCATTTGCTCGTATACATGTGATGGAGACCGTGTCTGACACTGCTGTGGCGTACACCTTGGCCTAGGCTTTGCTGGGTATCGCCACTTGCATTCCAGCCAGCTGCCTTCGCGGGCGCCTCCGTGGCCATGGCCGTGATCGTCTAGTGGTTAGGACATTGCGTTGTGGCCGCAATAACCCAGGTTCGAATCCTGGTCACGGCAATTTTGAAAGTTTTGCCTTGCTGCCGTTGCAATGACGAGTACTCGAAATGACAGTACTCTCTTGATTTTTTTCACTCGTGTTCCGCAGGCCGCAGTTTGCACTACCACTTCATCCCCAACACGTAATGTCGCCTCCCAGAGCGCAGACGTCCGCTGCTCTCTGTAGTCGAAAAGGGCAGTTGTTTGAAGTGCGATGGATGAGCAGCCAGTCCCAGCAGAACAGGAAGTTGTGGCGTGCACTGTTTGTACAAATGCTAGGAACACTGGCGCACCAAGCAGCGCATGTAGCGTGGCCGAGCGCTTTAAGGCGCTGGTTTAAGGCACCAGTCTCTCTGTTGGCGCGGTTTCGAGTCCTGTAGCTGTCGGGGGTTTCGCTGTGATCGCGTTAACCTGCCGCTTTTTCTTCAAGTGTAACCTCCTTGAGCTCACATATGTTTGACACATGGAGCATTCTAGCTCCGCCTGACAGTTACAGCTACGATAATTTAGTGGTTACGGAAAGCCCAGGTTCGAAACCTGGTCACGGCACGAAAACGTCTCTTGACGCTGTCTCCTTAACTGCGACAGCTACAGACAAGTGGCGTCGCTACCATGCGGCGGGCACGGCTTTTTCTTGCTGTGGATGGCCTAAAGGGACGCTTCCAGTGGGAGAGCAGTGGAAATACATGCCAAGATACTTCCATTTCGAAGTGATCTTTGTAGTACAAAGGAAACGTTTTGCCGCTGCTGCTGCAACGGTAACGTGGCCGAACGGTCTAAGGCGCTGGTTTTAGGCACCAGTCTCTTCGGAGGCGTGGGTTCGAATCCCACCGTTGCCACTTTTTACGTCTCATTTTTGTGCCGTTGCGGTGTGTTCTCGTGGGGTAGGACGCAGCTCTTGTGACGCGCGTGTTGTGTAGGTAGCGTGGCCGAGCGGTCTAAGGCGCTGGTGTCAGGCACCATTCTCTTCGGAGGCGTGGGTTCCAATCCCACAGCTGCCAAGCGTGTAATGTCTCCTGTGTCGAAGGCAGATGCACTCATTGCCCGCAAAGGAAGCAGCACAACAAGGCGTGAGCGTCTGCTTGGTGAATGGTCGTAGAACAGTGCGTGGTGCAACGACAGCATTTGTAGGCACCTTTTGCTCTCATCATTGCTGGCGTTCGTCTCCACGAAATGCGTCCGGAGCACGCCGTTCTATAACGCGAGAGAGTGGATTTTTTACAGTTGTCGTCAGTTAACCGTGCGTGGCTGCTGCGTTCGCTGGAAAGAGCACTGCCGTCGTTATCCGGTGTGGTCTAGTGGCTAGGATACCTGGCTCTCACCCAGGAGGCCCGGGTTCGATTCCCGGTACCGGAATTGCGCGTTTTTGTTGCTCCTCTTATGCGACTTGTCTCGACTTTGCTCGACTGACGCTACGCTGACGCGTGCAGAAAGCTACGTTAAGTATGATTCACGGCAACACCTGACGGCGAGAGAGATGAAGCGTCTATCCACTTGTTATCCAGCCACATACCTGTAGTCAAGAGGCTTGGGGGACTGCAAGACATTGCCACGGAGGTGAATGCAGCTAACCACTGTAGTTAGTGTCCTGACAGCGCAGGCACGTTCATTTGCTCGTATACATGTGATGGAGACCGTGTCTGACACTGCTGTGGCGTACACCTTGGCCTAGGCTTTGCTGGGTATCGCCACTTGCATTCCAGCCAGCTGCCTTCGCGGGCGCCTCCGTGGCCATGGCCGTGATCGTCTAGTGGTTAGGACATTGCGTTGTGGCCGCAATAACCCAGGTTCGAATCCTGGTCACGGCAATTTTGAAAGTTTTGCCTTGCTGCCGTTGCAATGACGAGTACTCGAAATGACAGTACTCTCTTGATTTTTTTCACTCGTGTTCCGCAGGCCGCAGTTTGCACTACCACTTCATCCCCAACACGTAATGTCGCCTCCCAGAGCGCAGACGTCCGCTGCTCTCTGTAGTCGAAAAGGGCAGTTGTTTGAAGTGCGATGGATGAGCAGCCAGTCCCAGCAGAACAGGAAGTTGTGGCGTGCACTGTTTGTACAAATGCTAGGAACACTGGCGCACCAAGCAGCGCATGTAGCGTGGCCGAGCGCTTTAAGGCGCTGGTTTAAGGCACCAGTCTCTCTGTTGGCGCGGTTTCGAGTCCTGTAGCTGTCGGGGGTTTCGCTGTGATCGCGTTAACCTGCCGCTTTTTCTTCAAGTGTAACCTCCTTGAGCTCACATATGTTTGACACATGGAGCATTCTAGCTCCGCCTGACAGTTACAGCTACGATAATTTAGTGGTTACGGAAAGCCCAGGTTCGAAACCTGGTCACGGCACGAAAACGTCTCTTGACGCTGTCTCCTTAACTGCGACAGCTACAGACAAGTGGCGTCGCTACCATGCGGCGGGCACGGCTTTTTCTTGCTGTGGATGGCCTAAAGGGACGCTTCCAGTGGGAGAGCAGTGGAAATACATGCCAAGATACTTCCATTTCGAAGTGATCTTTGTAGTACAAAGGAAACGTTTTGCCGCTGCTGCTGCAACGGTAACGTGGCCGAACGGTCTAAGACGCTGGTTTTAGGCACCAGTCTCTTCGGAGGCGTGGGTTCGAATCCCACCGTTGCCACTTTTTACGTCTCATTTTTGTGCCGTTGCGGTGTGTTCTCGTGGGGTAGGACGCAGCTCTTGTGACGCGCGTGTTGTGTAGGTAGCGTGGCCGAGCGGTCTAAGGCGCTGGTGTCAGGCACCATTCTCTTCGGAGGCGTGGGTTCCAATCCCACAGCTGCCAAGCGTGTAATGTCTCCTGTGTCGAAGGCAGATGCACTCATTGCCCGCAAAGGAAGCAGCACAACAAGGCGTGAGCGTCTGCTTGGTGAATGGTCGTAGAACAGTGCGTGGTGCAACGACAGCATTTGTAGGCACCTTTTGCTCTCATCATTGCTGGCGTTCGTCTCCACGAAATGCGTCCGGAGCACGCCGTTCTATAACGCGAGAGAGTGGATTTTTTACAGTTGTCGTCAGTTAACCGTGCGTGGCTGCTGCGTTCGCTGGAAAGAGCACTGCCGTCGTTATCCGGTGTGGTCTAGTGGCTAGGATACCTGGCTCTCACCCAGGAGGCCCGGGTTCGATTCCCGGTACCGGAATTGCGCGTTTTTGTTGCTCCTCTTATGCGACTTGTCTCGACTTTGCTCGACTGACGCTACGCTGACGCGTGCAGAAAGCTACGTTAAGTATGATTCACGGCAACACCTGACGGCGAGAGAGATGAAGCGTCTATCCACTTGTTATCCAGCCACATACCTGTAGTCAAGAGGCTTGGGGGACTGCAAGACATTGCCACGGAGGTGAATGCAGCTAACCACTGTAGTTAGTGTCCTGACAGCGCAGGCACGTTCATTTGCTCGTATACATGTGATGGAGACCGTGTCTGACACTGCTGTGGCGTACACCTTGGCCTAGGCTTTGCTGGGTATCGCCACTTGCATTCCAGCCAGCTGCCTTCGCGGGCGCCTCCGTGGCCATGGCCGTGATCGTCTAGTGGTTAGGACATTGCGTTGTGGCCGCAATAACCCAGGTTCGAATCCTGGTCACGGCAATTTTGAAAGTTTTGCCTTGCTGCCGTTGCAATGACGAGTACTCGAAATGACAGTACTCTCTTGATTTTTTTCACTCGTGTTCCGCAGGCCGCAGTTTGCACTACCACTTCATCCCCAACACGTAATGTCGCCTCCCAGAGCGCAGACGTCCGCTGCTCTCTGTAGTCGAAAAGGGCAGTTGTTTGAAGTGCGATGGATGAGCAGCCAGTCCCAGCAGAACAGGAAGTTGTGGCGTGCACTGTTTGTACAAATGCTAGGAACACTGGCGCACCAAGCAGCGCATGTAGCGTGGCCGAGCGCTTTAAGGCGCTGGTTTAAGGCACCAGTCTCTCTGTTGGCGCGGTTTCGAGTCCTGTAGCTGTCGGGGGTTTCGCTGTGATCGCGTTAACCTGCCGCTTTTTCTTCAAGTGTAACCTCCTTGAGCTCACATATGTTTGACACATGGAGCATTCTAGCTCCGCCTGACAGTTACAGCTACGATAATTTAGTGGTTACGGAAAGCCCAGGTTCGAAACCTGGTCACGGCACGAAAACGTCTCTTGACGCTGTCTCCTTAACTGCGACAGCTACAGACAAGTGGCGTCGCTACCATGCGGCGGGCACGGCTTTTTCTTGCTGTGGATGGCCTAAAGGGACGCTTCCAGTGGGAGAGCAGTGGAAATACATGCCAAGATACTTCCATTTCGAAGTGATCTTTGTAGTACAAAGGAAACGTTTTGCCGCTGCTGCTGCAACGGTAACGTGGCCGAACGGTCTAAGGCGCTGGTTTTAGGCACCAGTCTCTTCGGAGGCGTGGGTTCGAATCCCACCGTTGCCACTTTTTACGTCTCATTTTTGTGCCGTTGCGGTGTGTTCTCGTGGGGTAGGACGCAGCTCTTGTGACGCGCGTGTTGTGTAGGTAGCGTGGCCGAGCGGTCTAAGGCGCTGGTGTCAGGCACCATTCTCTTCGGAGGCGTGGGTTCCAATCCCACAGCTGCCAAGCGTGTAATGTCTCCTGTGTCGAAGGCAGATGCACTCATTGCCCGCAAAGGAAGCAGCACAACAAGGCGTGAGCGTCTGCTTGGTGAATGGTCGTAGAACAGTGCGTGGTGCAACGACAGCATTTGTAGGCACCTTTTGCTCTCATCATTGCTGGCGTTCGTCTCCACGAAATGCGTCCGGAGCACGCCGTTCTATAACGCGAGAGAGTGGATTTTTTACAGTTGTCGTCAGTTAACCGTGCGTGGCTGCTGCGTTCGCTGGAAAGAGCACTGCCGTCGTTATCCGGTGTGGTCTAGTGGCTAGGATACCTGGCTCTCACCCAGGAGGCCCGGGTTCGATTCCCGGTACCGGAATTGCGCGTTTTTGTTGCTCCTCTTATGCGACTTGTCTCGACTTTGCTCGACTGACGCTACGCTGACGCGTGCAGAAAGCTACGTTAAGTATGATTCACGGCAACACCTGACGGCGAGAGAGATGAAGCGTCTATCCACTTGTTATCCAGCCACATACCTGTAGTCAAGAGGCTTGGGGGACTGCAAGACATTGCCACGGAGGTGAATGCAGCTAACCACTGTAGTTAGTGTCCTGACAGCGCAGGCACGTTCATTTGCTCGTATACATGTGATGGAGACCGTGTCTGACACTGCTGTGGCGTACACCTTGGCCTAGGCTTTGCTGGGTATCGCCACTTGCATTCCAGCCAGCTGCCTTCGCGGGCGCCTCCGTGGCCATGGCCGTGATCGTCTAGTGGTTAGGACATTGCGTTGTGGCCGCAATAACCCAGGTTCGAATCCTGGTCACGGCAATTTTGAAAGTTTTGCCTTGCTGCCGTTGCAATGACGAGTACTCGAAATGACAGTACTCTCTTGATTTTTTTCACTCGTGTTCCGCAGGCCGCAGTTTGCACTACCACTTCATCCCCAACACGTAATGTCGCCTCCCAGAGCGCAGACGTCCGCTGCTCTCTGTAGTCGAAAAGGGCAGTTGTTTGAAGTGCGATGGATGAGCAGCCAGTCCCAGCAGAACAGGAAGTTGTGGCGTGCACTGTTTGTACAAATGCTAGGAACACTGGCGCACCAAGCAGCGCATGTAGCGTGGCCGAGCGCTTTAAGGCGCTGGTTTAAGGCACCAGTCTCTCTGTTGGCGCGGTTTCGAGTCCTGTAGCTGTCGGGGGTTTCGCTGTGATCGCGTTAACCTGCCGCTTTTTCTTCAAGTGTAACCTCCTTGAGCTCACATATGTTTGACACATGGAGCATTCTAGCTCCGCCTGACAGTTACAGCTACGATAATTTAGTGGTTACGGAAAGCCCAGGTTCGAAACCTGGTCACGGCACGAAAACGTCTCTTGACGCTGTCTCCTTAACTGCGACAGCTACAGACAAGTGGCGTCGCTACCATGCGGCGGGCACGGCTTTTTCTTGCTGTGGATGGCCTAAAGGGACGCTTCCAGTGGGAGAGCAGTGGAAATACATGCCAAGATACTTCCATTTCGAAGTGATCTTTGTAGTACAAAGGAAACGTTTTGCCGCTGCTGCTGCAACGGTAACGTGGCCGAACGGTCTAAGGCGCTGGTTTTAGGCACCAGTCTCTTCGGAGGCGTGGGTTCGAATCCCACCGTTGCCACTTTTTACGTCTCATTTTTGTGCCGTTGCGGTGTGTTCTCGTGGGGTAGGACGCAGCTCTTGTGACGCGCGTGTTGTGTAGGTAGCGTGGCCGAGCGGTCTAAGGCGCTGGTGTCAGGCACCATTCTCTTCGGAGGCGTGGGTTCCAATCCCACAGCTGCCAAGCGTGTAATGTCTCCTGTGTCGAAGGCAGATGCACTCATTGCCCGCAAAGGAAGCAGCACAACAAGGCGTGAGCGTCTGCTTGGTGAATGGTCGTAGAACAGTGCGTGGTGCAACGACAGCATTTGTAGGCACCTTTTGCTCTCATCATTGCTGGCGTTCGTCTCCACGAAATGCGTCCGGAGCACGCCGTTCTATAACGCGAGAGAGTGGATTTTTTACAGTTGTCGTCAGTTAACCGTGCGTGGCTGCTGCGTTCGCTGGAAAGAGCACTGCCGTCGTTATCCGGTGTGGTCTAGTGGCTAGGATACCTGGCTCTCACCCAGGAGGCCCGGGTTCGATTCCCGGTACCGGAATTGCGCGTTTTTGTTGCTCCTCTTATGCGACTTGTCTCGACTTTGCTCGACTGACGCTACGCTGACGCGTGCAGAAAGCTACGTTAAGTATGATTCACGGCAACACCTGACGGCGAGAGAGATGAAGCGTCTATCCACTTGTTATCCAGCCACATACCTGTAGTCAAGAGGCTTGGGGGACTGCAAGACATTGCCACGGAGGTGAATGCAGCTAACCACTGTAGTTAGTGTCCTGACAGCGCAGGCACGTTCATTTGCTCGTATACATGTGATGGAGACCGTGTCTGACACTGCTGTGGCGTACACCTTGGCCTAGGCTTTGCTGGGTATCGCCACTTGCATTCCAGCCAGCTGCCTTCGCGGGCGCCTCCGTGGCCATGGCCGTGATCGTCTAGTGGTTAGGACATTGCGTTGTGGCCGCAATAACCCAGGTTCGAATCCTGGTCACGGCAATTTTGAAAGTTTTGCCTTGCTGCCGTTGCAATGACGAGTACTCGAAATGACAGTACTCTCTTGATTTTTTTCACTCGTGTTCCGCAGGCCGCAGTTTGCACTACCACTTCATCCCCAACACGTAATGTCGCCTCCCAGAGCGCAGACGTCCGCTGCTCTCTGTAGTCGAAAAGGGCAGTTGTTTGAAGTGCGATGGATGAGCAGCCAGTCCCAGCAGAACAGGAAGTTGTGGCGTGCACTGTTTGTACAAATGCTAGGAACACTGGCGCACCAAGCAGCGCATGTAGCGTGGCCGAGCGCTTTAAGGCGCTGGTTTAAGGCACCAGTCTCTCTGTTGGCGCGGTTTCGAGTCCTGTAGCTGTCGGGGGTTTCGCTGTGATCGCGTTAACCTGCCGCTTTTTCTTCAAGTGTAACCTCCTTGAGCTCACATATGTTTGACACATGGAGCATTCTAGCTCCGCCTGACAGTTACAGCTACGATAATTTAGTGGTTACGGAAAGCCCAGGTTCGAAACCTGGTCACGGCACGAAAACGTCTCTTGACGCTGTCTCCTTAACTGCGACAGCTACAGACAAGTGGCGTCGCTACCATGCGGCGGGCACGGCTTTTTCTTGCTGTGGATGGCCTAAAGGGACGCTTCCAGTGGGAGAGCAGTGGAAATACATGCCAAGATACTTCCATTTCGAAGTGATCTTTGTAGTACAAAGGAAACGTTTTGCCGCTGCTGCTGCAACGGTAACGTGGCCGAACGGTCTAAGGCGCTGGTTTTAGGCACCAGTCTCTTCGGAGGCGTGGGTTCGAATCCCACCGTTGCCACTTTTTACGTCTCATTTTTGTGCCGTTGCGGTGTGTTCTCGTGGGGTAGGACGCAGCTCTTGTGACGCGCGTGTTGTGTAGGTAGCGTGGCCGAGCGGTCTAAGGCGCTGGTGTCAGGCACCATTCTCTTCGGAGGCGTGGGTTCCAATCCCACAGCTGCCAAGCGTGTAATGTCTCCTGTGTCGAAGGCAGATGCACTCATTGCCCGCAAAGGAAGCAGCACAACAAGGCGTGAGCGTCTGCTTGGTGAATGGTCGTAGAACAGTGCGTGGTGCAACGACAGCATTTGTAGGCACCTTTTGCTCTCATCATTGCTGGCGTTCGTCTCCACGAAATGCGTCCGGAGCACGCCGTTCTATAACGCGAGAGAGTGGATTTTTTACAGTTGTCGTCAGTTAACCGTGCGTGGCTGCTGCGTTCGCTGGAAAGAGCACTGCCGTCGTTATCCGGTGTGGTCTAGTGGCTAGGATACCTGGCTCTCACCCAGGAGGCCCGGGTTCGATTCCCGGTACCGGAATTGCGCGTTTTTGTTGCTCCTCTTATGCGACTTGTCTCGACTTTGCTCGACTGACGCTACGCTGACGCGTGCAGAAAGCTACGTTAAGTATGATTCACGGCAACACCTGACGGCGAGAGAGATGAAGCGTCTATCCACTTGTTATCCAGCCACATACCTGTAGTCAAGAGGCTTGGGGGACTGCAAGACATTGCCACGGAGGTGAATGCAGCTAACCACTGTAGTTAGTGTCCTGACAGCGCAGGCACGTTCATTTGCTCGTATACATGTGATGGAGACCGTGTCTGACACTGCTGTGGCGTACACCTTGGCCTAGGCTTTGCTGGGTATCGCCACTTGCATTCCAGCCAGCTGCCTTCGCGGGCGCCTCCGTGGCCATGGCCGTGATCGTCTAGTGGTTAGGACATTGCGTTGTGGCCGCAATAACCCAGGTTCGAATCCTGGTCACGGCAATTTTGAAAGTTTTGCCTTGCTGCCGTTGCAATGACGAGTACTCGAAATGACAGTACTCTCTTGATTTTTTTCACTCGTGTTCCGCAGGCCGCAGTTTGCACTACCACTTCATCCCCAACACGTAATGTCGCCTCCCAGAGCGCAGACGTCCGCTGCTCTCTGTAGTCGAAAAGGGCAGTTGTTTGAAGTGCGATGGATGAGCAGCCAGTCCCAGCAGAACAGGAAGCTGTGGCGTGCACTGTTTGTACAAATGCTAGGAACACTGGCGCACCAAGCAGCGCATGTAGCGTGGCCGAGCGCTTTAAGGCGCTGGTTTAAGGCACCAGTCTCTCTGTTGGCGCGGTTTCGAGTCCTGTAGCTGTCGGGGGTTTCGCTGTGATCGCGTTAACCTGCCGCTTTTTCTTCAAGTGTAACCTCCTTGAGCTCACATATGTTTGACACATGGAGCATTCTAGCTCCGCCTGACAGTTACAGCTACGATAATTTAGTGGTTACGGAAAGCCCAGGTTCGAAACCTGGTCACGGCACGAAAACGTCTCTTGACGCTGTCTCCTTAACTGCGACAGCTACAGACAAGTGGCGTCGCTACCATGCGGCGGGCACGGCTTTTTCTTGCTGTGGATGGCCTAAAGGGACGCTTCCAGTGGGAGAGCAGTGGAAATACATGCCAAGATACTTCCATTTCGAAGTGATCTTTGTAGTACAAAGGAAACGTTTTGCCGCTGCTGCTGCAACGGTAACGTGGCCGAGCGGTCTAAGGCGCTGGTTTTAGGCACCAGTCTCTTCGGAGGCGTGGGTTCGAATCCCACCGTTGCCACTTTTTACGTCTCATTTTTGTGCCGTTGCGGTGTGTTCTCGTGGGGTAGGACGCAGCTCTTGTGACGCGCGTGTTGTGTAGGTAGCGTGGCCGAGCGGTCTAAGGCGCTGGTGTCAGGCACCATTCTCTTCGGAGGCGTGGGTTCCAATCCCACAGCTGCCAAGCGTGTAATGTCTCCTGTGTCGAAGGCAGATGCACTCATTGCCCGCAAAGGAAGCAGCACAACAAGGCGTGAGCGTCTGCTTGGTGAATGGTCGTAGAACAGTGCGTGGTGCAACGACAGCATTTGTAGGCACCTTTTGCTCTCATCATTGCTGGCGTTCGTCTCCACGAAATGCGTCCGGAGCACGCCGTTCTATAACGCGAGAGAGTGGATTTTTTACAGTTGTCGTCAGTTAACCGTGCGTGGCTGCTGCGTTCGCTGGAAAGAGCACTGCCGTCGTTATCCGGTGTGGTCTAGTGGCTAGGATACCTGGCTCTCACCCAGGAGGCCCGGGTTCGATTCCCGGTACCGGAACTGCGCGTTTTTGTTGCTCCTCTTATGCGGCTTGTCTCGACTTTGCTCGACTGACGCTACGCTGACGCGTGCAGAAAGCTACGTTAAGTATGATTCACGGCAACACCTGACGGCGAGAGAGATGAAGCGTCTATCCACTTGTTATCCAGCCACATACCTGTAGTCAAGAGGCTTGGGGGACTGCAAGACATTGCCACGGAGGTGAATGCAGCTAACCACTGTAGTTAGTGTCCTGACAGCGCAGGCACGTTCATTTGCTCGTATACATGTGATGGAGACCGTGTCTGACACTGCTGTGGCGTACACCTTGGCCTAGGCTTTGCTGGGTATCGCCACTTGCATTCCAGCCAGCTGCCTTCGCGGGCGCCTCCGTGGCCATGGCCGTGATCGTCTAGTGGTTAGGACATTGCGTTGTGGCCGCAATAACCCAGGTTCGAATCCTGGTCACGGCAATTTTGAAAGTTTTGCCTTGCTGCCGTTGCAATGACGAGTACTCGAAATGACAGTACTCTCTTGATTTTTTTCACTCGTGTTCCGCAGGCCGCAGTTTGCACTACCACTTCATCCCCAACACGTAATGTCGCCTCCCAGAGCGCAGACGTCCGCTGCTCTCTGTAGTCGAAAAGGGCAGTTGTTTGAAGTGCGATGGATGAGCAGCCAGTCCCAGCAGAACAGGAAGTTGTGGCGTGCACTGTTTGTACAAATGCTAGGAACACTGGCGCACCAAGCAGCGCATGTAGCGTGGCCGAGCGCTTTAAGGCGCTGGTTTAAGGCACCAGTCTCTCTGTTGGCGCGGTTTCGAGTCCTGTAGCTGTCGGGGGTTTCGCTGTGATCGCGTTAACCTGCCGCTTTTTCTTCAAGTGTAACCTCCTTGAGCTCACATATGTTTGACACATGGAGCATTCTAGCTCCGCCTGACAGTTACAGCTACGATAATTTAGTGGTTACGGAAAGCCCAGGTTCGAAACCTGGTCACGGCACGAAAACGTCTCTTGACGCTGTCTCCTTAACTGCGACAGCTACAGACAAGTGGCGTCGCTACCATGCGGCGGGCACGGCTTTTTCTTGCTGTGGATGGCCTAAAGGGACGCTTCCAGTGGGAGAGCAGTGGAAATACATGCCAAGATACTTCCATTTCGAAGTGATCTTTGTAGTACAAAGGAAACGTTTTGCCGCTGCTGCTGCAACGGTAACGTGGCCGAGCGGTCTAAGGCGCTGGTTTTAGGCACCAGTCTCTTCGGAGGCGTGGGTTCGAATCCCACCGTTGCCACTTTTTACGTCTCATTTTTGTGCCGTTGCGGTGTGTTCTCGTGGGGTAGGACGCAGCTCTTGTGACGCGCGTGTTGTGTAGGTAGCGTGGCCGAGCGGTCTAAGGCGCTGGTGTCAGGCACCATTCTCTTCGGAGGCGTGGGTTCCAATCCCACAGCTGCCAAGCGTGTAATGTCTCCTGTGTCGAAGGCAGATGCACTCATTGCCCGCAAAGGAAGCAGCACAACAAGGCGTGAGCGTCTGCTTGGTGAATGGTCGTAGAACAGTGCGTGGTGCAACGACAGCATTTGTAGGCACCTTTTGCTCTCATCATTGCTGGCGTTCGTCTCCACGAAATGCGTCCGGAGCACGCCGTTCTATAACGCGAGAGAGTGGATTTTTTACAGTTGTCGTCAGTTAACCGTGCGTGGCTGCTGCGTTCGCTGGAAAGAGCACTGCCGTCGTTATCCGGTGTGGTCTAGTGGCTAGGATACCTGGCTCTCACCCAGGAGGCCCGGGTTCGATTCCCGGTACCGGAACTGCGCGTTTTTGTTGCTCCTCTTATGCGGCTTGTCTCGACTTTGCTCGACTGACGCTACGCTGACGCGTGCAGAAAGCTACGTTAAGTATGATTCACGGCAACACCTGACGGCGAGAGAGATGAAGCGTCTATCCACTTGTTATCCAGCCACATACCTGTAGTCAAGAGGCTTGGGGGACTGCAAGACATTGCCACGGAGGTGAATGCAGCTAACCACTGTAGTTAGTGTCCTGACAGCGCAGGCACGTTCATTTGCTCGTATACATGTGATGGAGACCGTGTCTGACACTGCTGTGGCGTACACCTTGGCCTAGGCTTTGCTGGGTATCGCCACTTGCATTCCAGCCAGCTGCCTTCGCGGGCGCCTCCGTGGCCATGGCCGTGATCGTCTAGTGGTTAGGACATTGCGTTGTGGCCGCAATAACCCAGGTTCGAATCCTGGTCACGGCAATTTTGAAAGTTTTGCCTTGCTGCCGTTGCAATGACGAGTACTCGAAATGACAGTACTCTCTTGATTTTTTTCACTCGTGTTCCGCAGGCCGCAGTTTGCACTACCACTTCATCCCCAACACGTAATGTCGCCTCCCAGAGCGCAGACGTCCGCTGCTCTCTGTAGTCGAAAAGGGCAGTTGTTTGAAGTGCGATGGATGAGCAGCCAGTCCCAGCAGAACAGGAAGTTGTGGCGTGCACTGTTTGTACAAATGCTAGGAACACTGGCGCACCAAGCAGCGCATGTAGCGTGGCCGAGCGCTTTAAGGCGCTGGTTTAAGGCACCAGTCTCTCTGTTGGCGCGGTTTCGAGTCCTGTAGCTGTCGGGGGTTTCGCTGTGATCGCGTTAACCTGCCGCTTTTTCTTCAAGTGTAACCTCCTTGAGCTCACATATGTTTGACACATGGAGCATTCTAGCTCCGCCTGACAGTTACAGCTACGATAATTTAGTGGTTACGGAAAGCCCAGGTTCGAAACCTGGTCACGGCACGAAAACGTCTCTTGACGCTGTCTCCTTAACTGCGACAGCTACAGACAAGTGGCGTCGCTACCATGCGGCGGGCACGGCTTTTTCTTGCTGTGGATGGCCTAAAGGGACGCTTCCAGTGGGAGAGCAGTGGAAATACATGCCAAGATACTTCCATTTCGAAGTGATCTTTGTAGTACAAAGGAAACGTTTTGCCGCTGCTGCTGCAACGGTAACGTGGCCGAGCGGTCTAAGGCGCTGGTTTTAGGCACCAGTCTCTTCGGAGGCGTGGGTTCGAATCCCACCGTTGCCACTTTTTACGTCTCATTTTTGTGCCGTTGCGGTGTGTTCTCGTGGGGTAGGACGCAGCTCTTGTGACGCGCGTGTTGTGTAGGTAGCGTGGCCGAGCGGTCTAAGGCGCTGGTGTCAGGCACCATTCTCTTCGGAGGCGTGGGTTCCAATCCCACAGCTGCCAAGCGTGTAATGTCTCCTGTGTCGAAGGCAGATGCACTCATTGCCCGCAAAGGAAGCAGCACAACAAGGCGTGAGCGTCTGCTTGGTGAATGGTCGTAGAACAGTGCGTGGTGCAACGACAGCATTTGTAGGCACCTTTTGCTCTCATCATTGCTGGCGTTCGTCTCCACGAAATGCGTCCGGAGCACGCCGTTCTATAACGCGAGAGAGTGGATTTTTTACAGTTGTCGTCAGTTAACCGTGCGTGGCTGCTGCGTTCGCTGGAAAGAGCACTGCCGTCGTTATCCGGTGTGGTCTAGTGGCTAGGATACCTGGCTCTCACCCAGGAGGCCCGGGTTCGATTCCCGGTACCGGAATTGCGCGTTTTTGTTGCTCCTCTTATGCGACTTGTCTCGACTTTGCTCGACTGACGCTACGCTGACGCGTGCAGAAAGCTACGTTAAGTATGATTCACGGCAACACCTGACGGCGAGAGAGATGAAGCGTCTATCCACTTGTTATCCAGCCACATACCTGTAGTCAAGAGGCTTGGGGGACTGCAAGACATTGCCACGGAGGTGAATGCAGCTAACCACTGTAGTTAGTGTCCTGACAGCGCAGGCACGTTCATTTGCTCGTATACATGTGATGGAGACCGTGTCTGACACTGCTGTGGCGTACACCTTGGCCTAGGCTTTGCTGGGTATCGCCACTTGCATTCCAGCCAGCTGCCTTCGCGGGCGCCTCCGTGGCCATGGCCGTGATCGTCTAGTGGTTAGGACATTGCGTTGTGGCCGCAATAACCCAGGTTCGAATCCTGGTCACGGCAATTTTGAAAGTTTTGCCTTGCTGCCGTTGCAATGACGAGTACTCGAAATGACAGTACTCTCTTGATTTTTTTCACTCGTGTTCCGCAGGCCGCAGTTTGCACTACCACTTCATCCCCAACACGTAATGTCGCCTCCCAGAGCGCAGACGTCCGCTGCTCTCTGTAGTCGAAAAGGGCAGTTGTTTGAAGTGCGATGGATGAGCAGCCAGTCCCAGCAGAACAGGAAGCTGTGGCGTGCACTGTTTGTACAAATGCTAGGAACACTGGCGCACCAAGCAGCGCATGTAGCGTGGCCGAGCGCTTTAAGGCGCTGGTTTAAGGCACCAGTCTCTCTGTTGGCGCGGTTTCGAGTCCTGTAGCTGTCGGGGGTTTCGCTGTGATCGCGTTAACCTGCCGCTTTTTCTTCAAGTGTAACCTCCTTGAGCTCACATATGTTTGACACATGGAGCATTCTAGCTCCGCCTGACAGTTACAGCTACGATAATTTAGTGGTTACGGAAAGCCCAGGTTCGAAACCTGGTCACGGCACGAAAACGTCTCTTGACGCTGTCTCCTTAACTGCGACAGCTACAGACAAGTGGCGTCGCTACCATGCGGCGGGCACGGCTTTTTCTTGCTGTGGATGGCCTAAAGGGACGCTTCCAGTGGGAGAGCAGTGGAAATACATGCCAAGATACTTCCATTTCGAAGTGATCTTTGTAGTACAAAGGAAACGTTTTGCCGCTGCTGCTGCAACGGTAACGTGGCCGAGCGGTCTAAGGCGCTGGTTTTAGGCACCAGTCTCTTCGGAGGCGTGGGTTCGAATCCCACCGTTGCCACTTTTTACGTCTCATTTTTGTGCCGTTGCGGTGTGTTCTCGTGGGGTAGGACGCAGCTCTTGTGACGCGCGTGTTGTGTAGGTAGCGTGGCCGAGCGGTCTAAGGCGCTGGTGTCAGGCACCATTCTCTTCGGAGGCGTGGGTTCCAATCCCACAGCTGCCAAGCGTGTAATGTCTCCTGTGTCGAAGGCAGATGCACTCATTGCCCGCAAAGGAAGCAGCACAACAAGGCGTGAGCGTCTGCTTGGTGAATGGTCGTAGAACAGTGCGTGGTGCAACGACAGCATTTGTAGGCACCTTTTGCTCTCATCATTGCTGGCGTTCGTCTCCACGAAATGCGTCCGGAGCACGCCGTTCTATAACGCGAGAGAGTGGATTTTTTACAGTTGTCGTCAGTTAACCGTGCGTGGCTGCTGCGTTCGCTGGAAAGAGCACTGCCGTCGTTATCCGGTGTGGTCTAGTGGCTAGGATACCTGGCTCTCACCCAGGAGGCCCGGGTTCGATTCCCGGTACCGGAATTGCGCGTTTTTGTTGCTCCTCTTATGCGACTTGTCTCGACTTTGCTCGACTGACGCTACGCTGACGCGTGCAGAAAGCTACGTTAAGTATGATTCACGGCAACACCTGACGGCGAGAGAGATGAAGCGTCTATCCACTTGTTATCCAGCCACATACCTGTAGTCAAGAGGCTTGGGGGACTGCAAGACATTGCCACGGAGGTGAATGCAGCTAACCACTGTAGTTAGTGTCCTGACAGCGCAGGCACGTTCATTTGCTCGTATACATGTGATGGAGACCGTGTCTGACACTGCTGTGGCGTACACCTTGGCCTAGGCTTTGCTGGGTATCGCCACTTGCATTCCAGCCAGCTGCCTTCGCGGGCGCCTCCGTGGCCATGGCCGTGATCGTCTAGTGGTTAGGACATTGCGTTGTGGCCGCAATAACCCAGGTTCGAATCCTGGTCACGGCAATTTTGAAAGTTTTGCCTTGCTGCCGTTGCAATGACGAGTACTCGAAATGACAGTACTCTCTTGATTTTTTTCACTCGTGTTCCGCAGGCCGCAGTTTGCACTACCACTTCATCCCCAACACGTAATGTCGCCTCCCAGAGCGCAGACGTCCGCTGCTCTCTGTAGTCGAAAAGGGCAGTTGTTTGAAGTGCGATGGATGAGCAGCCAGTCCCAGCAGAACAGGAAGCTGTGGCGTGCACTGTTTGTACAAATGCTAGGAACACTGGCGCACCAAGCAGCGCATGTAGCGTGGCCGAGCGCTTTAAGGCGCTGGTTTAAGGCACCAGTCTCTCTGTTGGCGCGGTTTCGAGTCCTGTAGCTGTCGGGGGTTTCGCTGTGATCGCGTTAACCTGCCGCTTTTTCTTCAAGTGTAACCTCCTTGAGCTCACATATGTTTGACACATGGAGCATTCTAGCTCCGCCTGACAGTTACAGCTACGATAATTTAGTGGTTACGGAAAGCCCAGGTTCGAAACCTGGTCACGGCACGAAAACGTCTCTTGACGCTGTCTCCTTAACTGCGACAGCTACAGACAAGTGGCGTCGCTACCATGCGGCGGGCACGGCTTTTTCTTGCTGTGGATGGCCTAAAGGGACGCTTCCAGTGGGAGAGCAGTGGAAATACATGCCAAGATACTTCCATTTCGAAGTGATCTTTGTAGTACAAAGGAAACGTTTTGCCGCTGCTGCTGCAACGGTAACGTGGCCGAGCGGTCTAAGGCGCTGGTTTTAGGCACCAGTCTCTTCGGAGGCGTGGGTTCGAATCCCACCGTTGCCACTTTTTACGTCTCATTTTTGTGCCGTTGCGGTGTGTTCTCGTGGGGTAGGACGCAGCTCTTGTGACGCGCGTGTTGTGTAGGTAGCGTGGCCGAGCGGTCTAAGGCGCTGGTGTCAGGCACCATTCTCTTCGGAGGCGTGGGTTCCAATCCCACAGCTGCCAAGCGTGTAATGTCTCCTGTGTCGAAGGCAGATGCACTCATTGCCCGCAAAGGAAGCAGCACAACAAGGCGTGAGCGTCTGCTTGGTGAATGGTCGTAGAACAGTGCGTGGTGCAACGACAGCATTTGTAGGCACCTTTTGCTCTCATCATTGCTGGCGTTCGTCTCCACGAAATGCGTCCGGAGCACGCCGTTCTATAACGCGAGAGAGTGGATTTTTTACAGTTGTCGTCAGTTAACCGTGCGTGGCTGCTGCGTTCGCTGGAAAGAGCACTGCCGTCGTTATCCGGTGTGGTCTAGTGGCTAGGATACCTGGCTCTCACCCAGGAGGCCCGGGTTCGATTCCCGGTACCGGAATTGCGCGTTTTTGTTGCTCCTCTTATGCGACTTGTCTCGACTTTGCTCGACTGACGCTACGCTGACGCGTGCAGAAAGCTACGTTAAGTATGATTCACGGCAACACCTGACGGCGAGAGAGATGAAGCGTCTATCCACTTGTTATCCAGCCACATACCTGTAGTCAAGAGGCTTGGGGGACTGCAAGACATTGCCACGGAGGTGAATGCAGCTAACCACTGTAGTTAGTGTCCTGACAGCGCAGGCACGTTCATTTGCTCGTATACATGTGATGGAGACCGTGTCTGACACTGCTGTGGCGTACACCTTGGCCTAGGCTTTGCTGGGTATCGCCACTTGCATTCCAGCCAGCTGCCTTCGCGGGCGCCTCCGTGGCCATGGCCGTGATCGTCTAGTGGTTAGGACATTGCGTTGTGGCCGCAATAACCCAGGTTCGAATCCTGGTCACGGCAATTTTGAAAGTTTTGCCTTGCTGCCGTTGCAATGACGAGTACTCGAAATGACAGTACTCTCTTGATTTTTTTCACTCGTGTTCCGCAGGCCGCAGTTTGCACTACCACTTCATCCCCAACACGTAATGTCGCCTCCCAGAGCGCAGACGTCCGCTGCTCTCTGTAGTCGAAAAGGGCAGTTGTTTGAAGTGCGATGGATGAGCAGCCAGTCCCAGCAGAACAGGAAGCTGTGGCGTGCACTGTTTGTACAAATGCTAGGAACACTGGCGCACCAAGCAGCGCATGTAGCGTGGCCGAGCGCTTTAAGGCGCTGGTTTAAGGCACCAGTCTCTCTGTTGGCGCGGTTTCGAGTCCTGTAGCTGTCGGGGGTTTCGCTGTGATCGCGTTAACCTGCCGCTTTTTCTTCAAGTGTAACCTCCTTGAGCTCACATATGTTTGACACATGGAGCATTCTAGCTCCGCCTGACAGTTACAGCTACGATAATTTAGTGGTTACGGAAAGCCCAGGTTCGAAACCTGGTCACGGCACGAAAACGTCTCTTGACGCTGTCTCCTTAACTGCGACAGCTACAGACAAGTGGCGTCGCTACCATGCGGCGGGCACGGCTTTTTCTTGCTGTGGATGGCCTAAAGGGACGCTTCCAGTGGGAGAGCAGTGGAAATACATGCCAAGATACTTCCATTTCGAAGTGATCTTTGTAGTACAAAGGAAACGTTTTGCCGCTGCTGCTGCAACGGTAACGTGGCCGAGCGGTCTAAGGCGCTGGTTTTAGGCACCAGTCTCTTCGGAGGCGTGGGTTCGAATCCCACCGTTGCCACTTTTTACGTCTCATTTTTGTGCCGTTGCGGTGTGTTCTCGTGGGGTAGGACGCAGCTCTTGTGACGCGCGTGTTGTGTAGGTAGCGTGGCCGAGCGGTCTAAGGCGCTGGTGTCAGGCACCATTCTCTTCGGAGGCGTGGGTTCCAATCCCACAGCTGCCAAGCGTGTAATGTCTCCTGTGTCGAAGGCAGATGCACTCATTGCCCGCAAAGGAAGCAGCACAACAAGGCGTGAGCGTCTGCTTGGTGAATGGTCGTAGAACAGTGCGTGGTGCAACGACAGCATTTGTAGGCACCTTTTGCTCTCATCATTGCTGGCGTTCGTCTCCACGAAATGCGTCCGGAGCACGCCGTTCTATAACGCGAGAGAGTGGATTTTTTACAGTTGTCGTCAGTTAACCGTGCGTGGCTGCTGCGTTCGCTGGAAAGAGCACTGCCGTCGTTATCCGGTGTGGTCTAGTGGCTAGGATACCTGGCTCTCACCCAGGAGGCCCGGGTTCGATTCCCGGTACCGGAATTGCGCGTTTTTGTTGCTCCTCTTATGCGACTTGTCTCGACTTTGCTCGACTGACGCTACGCTGACGCGTGCAGAAAGCTACGTTAAGTATGATTCACGGCAACACCTGACGGCGAGAGAGATGAAGCGTCTATCCACTTGTTATCCAGCCACATACCTGTAGTCAAGAGGCTTGGGGGACTGCAAGACATTGCCACGGAGGTGAATGCAGCTAACCACTGTAGTTAGTGTCCTGACAGCGCAGGCACGTTCATTTGCTCGTATACATGTGATGGAGACCGTGTCTGACACTGCTGTGGCGTACACCTTGGCCTAGGCTTTGCTGGGTATCGCCACTTGCATTCCAGCCAGCTGCCTTCGCGGGCGCCTCCGTGGCCATGGCCGTGATCGTCTAGTGGTTAGGACATTGCGTTGTGGCCGCAATAACCCAGGTTCGAATCCTGGTCACGGCAATTTTGAAAGTTTTGCCTTGCTGCCGTTGCAATGACGAGTACTCGAAATGACAGTACTCTCTTGATTTTTTTCACTCGTGTTCCGCAGGCCGCAGTTTGCACTACCACTTCATCCCCAACACGTAATGTCGCCTCCCAGAGCGCAGACGTCCGCTGCTCTCTGTAGTCGAAAAGGGCAGTTGTTTGAAGTGCGATGGATGAGCAGCCAGTCCCAGCAGAACAGGAAGCTGTGGCGTGCACTGTTTGTACAAATGCTAGGAACACTGGCGCACCAAGCAGCGCATGTAGCGTGGCCGAGCGCTTTAAGGCGCTGGTTTAAGGCACCAGTCTCTCTGTTGGCGCGGTTTCGAGTCCTGTAGCTGTCGGGGGTTTCGCTGTGATCGCGTTAACCTGCCGCTTTTTCTTCAAGTGTAACCTCCTTGAGCTCACATATGTTTGACACATGGAGCATTCTAGCTCCGCCTGACAGTTACAGCTACGATAATTTAGTGGTTACGGAAAGCCCAGGTTCGAAACCTGGTCACGGCACGAAAACGTCTCTTGACGCTGTCTCCTTAACTGCGACAGCTACAGACAAGTGGCGTCGCTACCATGCGGCGGGCACGGCTTTTTCTTGCTGTGGATGGCCTAAAGGGACGCTTCCAGTGGGAGAGCAGTGGAAATACATGCCAAGATACTTCCATTTCGAAGTGATCTTTGTAGTACAAAGGAAACGTTTTGCCGCTGCTGCTGCAACGGTAACGTGGCCGAGCGGTCTAAGGCGCTGGTTTTAGGCACCAGTCTCTTCGGAGGCGTGGGTTCGAATCCCACCGTTGCCACTTTTTACGTCTCATTTTTGTGCCGTTGCGGTGTGTTCTCGTGGGGTAGGACGCAGCTCTTGTGACGCGCGTGTTGTGTAGGTAGCGTGGCCGAGCGGTCTAAGGCGCTGGTGTCAGGCACCATTCTCTTCGGAGGCGTGGGTTCCAATCCCACAGCTGCCAAGCGTGTAATGTCTCCTGTGTCGAAGGCAGATGCACTCATTGCCCGCAAAGGAAGCAGCACAACAAGGCGTGAGCGTCTGCTTGGTGAATGGTCGTAGAACAGTGCGTGGTGCAACGACAGCATTTGTAGGCACCTTTTGCTCTCATCATTGCTGGCGTTCGTCTCCACGAAATGCGTCCGGAGCACGCCGTTCTATAACGCGAGAGAGTGGATTTTTTACAGTTGTCGTCAGTTAACCGTGCGTGGCTGCTGCGTTCGCTGGAAAGAGCACTGCCGTCGTTATCCGGTGTGGTCTAGTGGCTAGGATACCTGGCTCTCACCCAGGAGGCCCGGGTTCGATTCCCGGTACCGGAATTGCGCGTTTTTGTTGCTCCTCTTATGCGACTTGTCTCGACTTTGCTCGACTGACGCTACGCTGACGCGTGCAGAAAGCTACGTTAAGTATGATTCACGGCAACACCTGACGGCGAGAGAGATGAAGCGTCTATCCACTTGTTATCCAGCCACATACCTGTAGTCAAGAGGCTTGGGGGACTGCAAGACATTGCCACGGAGGTGAATGCAGCTAACCACTGTAGTTAGTGTCCTGACAGCGCAGGCACGTTCATTTGCTCGTATACATGTGATGGAGACCGTGTCTGACACTGCTGTGGCGTACACCTTGGCCTAGGCTTTGCTGGGTATCGCCACTTGCATTCCAGCCAGCTGCCTTCGCGGGCGCCTCCGTGGCCATGGCCGTGATCGTCTAGTGGTTAGGACATTGCGTTGTGGCCGCAATAACCCAGGTTCGAATCCTGGTCACGGCAATTTTGAAAGTTTTGCCTTGCTGCCGTTGCAATGACGAGTACTCGAAATGACAGTACTCTCTTGATTTTTTTCACTCGTGTTCCGCAGGCCGCAGTTTGCACTACCACTTCATCCCCAACACGTAATGTCGCCTCCCAGAGCGCAGACGTCCGCTGCTCTCTGTAGTCGAAAAGGGCAGTTGTTTGAAGTGCGATGGATGAGCAGCCAGTCCCAGCAGAACAGGAAGTTGTGGCGTGCACTGTTTGTACAAATGCTAGGAACACTGGCGCACCAAGCAGCGCATGTAGCGTGGCCGAGCGCTTTAAGGCGCTGGTTTAAGGCACCAGTCTCTCTGTTGGCGCGGTTTCGAGTCCTGTAGCTGTCGGGGGTTTCGCTGTGATCGCGTTAACCTGCCGCTTTTTCTTCAAGTGTAACCTCCTTGAGCTCACATATGTTTGACACATGGAGCATTCTAGCTCCGCCTGACAGTTACAGCTACGATAATTTAGTGGTTACGGAAAGCCCAGGTTCGAAACCTGGTCACGGCACGAAAACGTCTCTTGACGCTGTCTCCTTAACTGCGACAGCTACAGACAAGTGGCGTCGCTACCATGCGGCGGGCACGGCTTTTTCTTGCTGTGGATGGCCTAAAGGGACGCTTCCAGTGGGAGAGCAGTGGAAATACATGCCAAGATACTTCCATTTCGAAGTGATCTTTGTAGTACAAAGGAAACGTTTTGCCGCTGCTGCTGCAACGGTAACGTGGCCGAGCGGTCTAAGGCGCTGGTTTTAGGCACCAGTCTCTTCGGAGGCGTGGGTTCGAATCCCACCGTTGCCACTTTTTACGTCTCATTTTTGTGCCGTTGCGGTGTGTTCTCGTGGGGTAGGACGCAGCTCTTGTGACGCGCGTGTTGTGTAGGTAGCGTGGCCGATCGGTCTAAGGCGCTGGTGTCAGGCACCATTCTCTTCGGAGGCGTGGGTTCCAATCCCACAGCTGCCAAGCGTGTAATGTCTCCTGTGTCGAAGGCAGATGCACTCATTGCCCGCAAAGGAAGCAGCACAACAAGGCGTGAGCGTCTGCTTGGTGAATGGTCGTAGAACAGTGCGTGGTGCAACGACAGCATTTGTAGGCACCTTTTGCTCTCATCATTGCTGGCGTTCGTCTCCACGAAATGCGTCCGGAGCACGCCGTTCTATAACGCGAGAGAGTGGATTTTTTACAGTTGTCGTCAGTTAACCGTGCGTGGCTGCTGCGTTCGCTGGAAAGAGCACTGCCGTCGTTATCCGGTGTGGTCTAGTGGCTAGGATACCTGGCTCTCACCCAGGAGGCCCGGGTTCGATTCCCGGTACCGGAATTGCGCGTTTTTGTTGCTCCTCTTATGCGACTTGTCTCGACTTTGCTCGACTGACGCTACGCTGACGCGTGCAGAAAGCTACGTTAAGTATGATTCACGGCAACACCTGACGGCGAGAGAGATGAAGCGTCTATCCACTTGTTATCCAGCCACATACCTGTAGTCAAGAGGCTTGGGGGACTGCAAGACATTGCCACGGAGGTGAATGCAGCTAACCACTGTAGTTAGTGTCCTGACAGCGCAGGCACGTTCATTTGCTCGTATACATGTGATGGAGACCGTGTCTGACACTGCTGTGGCGTACACCTTGGCCTAGGCTTTGCTGGGTATCGCCACTTGCATTCCAGCCAGCTGCCTTCGCGGGCGCCTCCGTGGCCATGGCCGTGATCGTCTAGTGGTTAGGACATTGCGTTGTGGCCGCAATAACCCAGGTTCGAATCCTGGTCACGGCAATTTTGAAAGTTTTGCCTTGCTGCCGTTGCAATGACGAGTACTCGAAATGACAGTACTCTCTTGATTTTTTTCACTCGTGTTCCGCAGGCCGCAGTTTGCACTACCACTTCATCCCCAACACGTAATGTCGCCTCCCAGAGCGCAGACGTCCGCTGCTCTCTGTAGTCGAAAAGGGCAGTTGTTTGAAGTGCGATGGATGAGCAGCCAGTCCCAGCAGAACAGGAAGTTGTGGCGTGCACTGTTTGTACAAATGCTAGGAACACTGGCGCACCAAGCAGCGCATGTAGCGTGGCCGAGCGCTTTAAGGCGCTGGTTTAAGGCACCAGTCTCTCTGTTGGCGCGGTTTCGAGTCCTGTAGCTGTCGGGGGTTTCGCTGTGATCGCGTTAACCTGCCGCTTTTTCTTCAAGTGTAACCTCCTTGAGCTCACATATGTTTGACACATGGAGCATTCTAGCTCCGCCTGACAGTTACAGCTACGATAATTTAGTGGTTACGGAAAGCCCAGGTTCGAAACCTGGTCACGGCACGAAAACGTCTCTTGACGCTGTCTCCTTAACTGCGACAGCTACAGACAAGTGGCGTCGCTACCATGCGGCGGGCACGGCTTTTTCTTGCTGTGGATGGCCTAAAGGGACGCTTCCAGTGGGAGAGCAGTGGAAATACATGCCAAGATACTTCCATTTCGAAGTGATCTTTGTAGTACAAAGGAAACGTTTTGCCGCTGCTGCTGCAACGGTAACGTGGCCGAGCGGTCTAAGGCGCTGGTTTTAGGCACCAGTCTCTTCGGAGGCGTGGGTTCGAATCCCACCGTTGCCACTTTTTACGTCTCATTTTTGTGCCGTTGCGGTGTGTTCTCGTGGGGTAGGACGCAGCTCTTGTGACGCGCGTGTTGTGTAGGTAGCGTGGCCGAGCGGTCTAAGGCGCTGGTGTCAGGCACCATTCTCTTCGGAGGCGTGGGTTCCAATCCCACAGCTGCCAAGCGTGTAATGTCTCCTGTGTCGAAGGCAGATGCACTCATTGCCCGCAAAGGAAGCAGCACAACAAGGCGTGAGCGTCTGCTTGGTGAATGGTCGTAGAACAGTGCGTGGTGCAACGACAGCATTTGTAGGCACCTTTTGCTCTCATCATTGCTGGCGTTCGTCTCCACGAAATGCGTCCGGAGCACGCCGTTCTATAACGCGAGAGAGTGGATTTTTTACAGTTGTCGTCAGTTAACCGTGCGTGGCTGCTGCGTTCGCTGGAAAGAGCACTGCCGTCGTTATCCGGTGTGGTCTAGTGGCTAGGATACCTGGCTCTCACCCAGGAGGCCCGGGTTCGATTCCCGGTACCGGAATTGCGCGTTTTTGTTGCTCCTCTTATGCGACTTGTCTCGACTTTGCTCGACTGACGCTACGCTGACGCGTGCAGAAAGCTACGTTAAGTATGATTCACGGCAACACCTGACGGCGAGAGAGATGAAGCGTCTATCCACTTGTTATCCAGCCACATACCTGTAGTCAAGAGGCTTGGGGGACTGCAAGACATTGCCACGGAGGTGAATGCAGCTAACCACTGTAGTTAGTGTCCTGACAGCGCAGGCACGTTCATTTGCTCGTATACATGTGATGGAGACCGTGTCTGACACTGCTGTGGCGTACACCTTGGCCTAGGCTTTGCTGGGTATCGCCACTTGCATTCCAGCCAGCTGCCTTCGCGGGCGCCTCCGTGGCCATGGCCGTGATCGTCTAGTGGTTAGGACATTGCGTTGTGGCCGCAATAACCCAGGTTCGAATCCTGGTCACGGCAATTTTGAAAGTTTTGCCTTGCTGCCGTTGCAATGACGAGTACTCGAAATGACAGTACTCTCTTGATTTTTTTCACTCGTGTTCCGCAGGCCGCAGTTTGCACTACCACTTCATCCCCAACACGTAATGTCGCCTCCCAGAGCGCAGACGTCCGCTGCTCTCTGTAGTCGAAAAGGGCAGTTGTTTGAAGTGCGATGGATGAGCAGCCAGTCCCAGCAGAACAGGAAGTTGTGGCGTGCACTGTTTGTACAAATGCTAGGAACACTGGCGCACCAAGCAGCGCATGTAGCGTGGCCGAGCGCTTTAAGGCGCTGGTTTAAGGCACCAGTCTCTCTGTTGGCGCGGTTTCGAGTCCTGTAGCTGTCGGGGGTTTCGCTGTGATCGCGTTAACCTGCCGCTTTTTCTTCAAGTGTAACCTCCTTGAGCTCACATATGTTTGACACATGGAGCATTCTAGCTCCGCCTGACAGTTACAGCTACGATAATTTAGTGGTTACGGAAAGCCCAGGTTCGAAACCTGGTCACGGCACGAAAACGTCTCTTGACGCTGTCTCCTTAACTGCGACAGCTACAGACAAGTGGCGTCGCTACCATGCGGCGGGCACGGCTTTTTCTTGCTGTGGATGGCCTAAAGGGACGCTTCCAGTGGGAGAGCAGTGGAAATACATGCCAAGATACTTCCATTTCGAAGTGATCTTTGTAGTACAAAGGAAACGTTTTGCCGCTGCTGCTGCAACGGTAACGTGGCCGAGCGGTCTAAGGCGCTGGTTTTAGGCACCAGTCTCTTCGGAGGCGTGGGTTCGAATCCCACCGTTGCCACTTTTTACGTCTCATTTTTGTGCCGTTGCGGTGTGTTCTCGTGGGGTAGGACGCAGCTCTTGTGACGCGCGTGTTGTGTAGGTAGCGTGGCCGAGCGGTCTAAGGCGCTGGTGTCAGGCACCATTCTCTTCGGAGGCGTGGGTTCCAATCCCACAGCTGCCAAGCGTGTAATGTCTCCTGTGTCGAAGGCAGATGCACTCATTGCCCGCAAAGGAAGCAGCACAACAAGGCGTGAGCGTCTGCTTGGTGAATGGTCGTAGAACAGTGCGTGGTGCAACGACAGCATTTGTAGGCACCTTTTGCTCTCATCATTGCTGGCGTTCGTCTCCACGAAATGCGTCCGGAGCACGCCGTTCTATAACGCGAGAGAGTGGATTTTTTACAGTTGTCGTCAGTTAACCGTGCGTGGCTGCTGCGTTCGCTGGAAAGAGCACTGCCGTCGTTATCCGGTGTGGTCTAGTGGCTAGGATACCTGGCTCTCACCCAGGAGGCCCGGGTTCGATTCCCGGTACCGGAATTGCGCGTTTTTGTTGCTCCTCTTATGCGACTTGTCTCGACTTTGCTCGACTGACGCTACGCTGACGCGTGCAGAAAGCTACGTTAAGTATGATTCACGGCAACACCTGACGGCGAGAGAGATGAAGCGTCTATCCACTTGTTATCCAGCCACATACCTGTAGTCAAGAGGCTTGGGGACTGCAAGACATTGCCACGGAGGTGAATGCAGCTAACCACTGTAGTTAGTGTCCTGACAGCGCAGGCACGTTCATTTGCTCGTATACATGTGATGGAGACCGTGTCTGACACTGCTGTGGCGTACACCTTGGCCTAGGCTTTGCTGGGTATCGCCACTTGCATTCCAGCCAGCTGCCTTCGCGGGCGCCTCCGTGGCCATGGCCGTGATCGTCTAGTGGTTAGGACATTGCGTTGTGGCCGCAATAACCCAGGTTCGAATTCTGGTCACGGCAATTTTGAAAGTTTTGCCTTGCTGCCGTTGCAATGACGAGTACTCGAAATGACAGTACTCTCTTGATTTTTTCACTCGTGTTCCGCAGGCCGCAGTTTGCACTACCACTTCATCCCCAACACGTAATGTCGCCTCCCAGAGCGCAGACGTCCGCTGCTCTCTGTAGTCGAAAAGGGCAGTTGTTTGAAGTGCGATGGATGAGCAGCCAGTCCCAGCAGAACAGGAAGCTGTGGCGTGCACTGTTTGTACAAATGCTAGGAACACTGGCGCACCAAGCAGCGCATGTAGCGTGGCCGAGCGCTTTAAGGCGCTGGTTTAAGGCACCAGTCTCTCTGTTGGCGCGGTTTCGAGTCCTGTAGCTGTCGGGGGTTTCGCTGTGATCGCGTTAACCTGCCGCTTTTTCTTCAAGTGTAACCTCCTTGAGCTCACATATGTTTGACACATGGAGCATTCTAGCTCCGCCTGACAGTTACAGCTACGATAATTTAGTGGTTACGGAAAGCCCAGGTTCGAAACCTGGTCACGGCACGAAAACGTCTCTTGACGCTGTCTCCTTAACTGCGACAGCTACAGACAAGTGGCGTCGCTACCATGCGGCGGGCACGGCTTTTTCTTGCTGTGGATGGCCTAAAGGGACGCTTCCAGTGGGAGAGCAGTGGAAATACATGCCAAGATACTTCCATTTCGAAGTGATCTTTGTAGTACAAAGGAAACGTTTTGCCGCTGCTGCTGCAACGGTAACGTGGCCGAGCGGTCTAAGGCGCTGGTTTTAGGCACCAGTCTCTTCGGAGGCGTGGGTTCGAATCCCACCGTTGCCACTTTTTACGTCTCATTTTTGTGCCGTTGCGGTGTGTTCTCGTGGGGTAGGACGCAGCTCTTGTGACGCGCGTGTTGTGTAGGTAGCGTGGCCGAGCGGTCTAAGGCGCTGGTGTCAGGCACCATTCTCTTCGGAGGCGTGGGTTCCAATCCCACAGCTGCCAAGCGTGTAATGTCTCCTGTGTCGAAGGCAGATGCACTCATTGCCCGCAAAGGAAGCAGCACAACAAGGCGTGAGCGTCTGCTTGGTGAATGGTCGTAGAACAGTGCGTGGTGCAACGACAGCATTTGTAGGCACCTTTTGCTCTCATCATTGCTGGCGTTCGTCTCCACGAAATGCGTCCGGAGCACGCCGTTCTATAACGCGAGAGAGTGGATTTTTTACAGTTGTCGTCAGTTAACCGTGCGTGGCTGCTGCGTTCGCTGGAAAGAGCACTGCCGTCGTTATCCGGTGTGGTCTAGTGGCTAGGATACCTGGCTCTCACCCAGGAGGCCCGGGTTCGATTCCCGGTACCGGAATTGCGCGTTTTTGTTGCTCCTCTTATGCGACTTGTCTCGACTTTGCTCGACTGACGCTACGCTGACGCGTGCAGAAAGCTACGTTAAGTATGATTCACGGCAACACCTGACGGCGAGAGAGATGAAGCGTCTATCCACTTGTTATCCAGCCACATACCTGTAGTCAAGAGGCTTGGGGGACTGCAAGACATTGCCACGGAGGTGAATGCAGCTAACCACTGTAGTTAGTGTCCTGACAGCGCAGGCACGTTCATTTGCTCGTATACATGTGATGGAGACCGTGTCTGACACTGCTGTGGCGTACACCTTGGCCTAGGCTTTGCTGGGTATCGCCACTTGCATTCCAGCCAGCTGCCTTCGCGGGCGCCTCCGTGGCCATGGCCGTGATCGTCTAGTGGTTAGGACATTGCGTTGTGGCCGCAATAACCCAGGTTCGAATTCTGGTCACGGCAATTTTGAAAGTTTTGCCTTGCTGCCGTTGCAATGACGAGTACTCGAAATGACAGTACTCTCTTGATTTTTTCACTCGTGTTCCGCAGGCCGCAGTTTGCACTACCACTTCATCCCCAACACGTAATGTCGCCTCCCAGAGCGCAGACGTCCGCTGCTCTCTGTAGTCGAAAAGGGCAGTTGTTTGAAGTGCGATGGATGAGCAGCCAGTCCCAGCAGAACAGGAAGCTGTGGCGTGCACTGTTTGTACAAATGCTAGGAACACTGGCGCACCAAGCAGCGCATGTAGCGTGGCCGAGCGCTTTAAGGCGCTGGTTTAAGGCACCAGTCTCTCTGTTGGCGCGGTTTCGAGTCCTGTAGCTGTCGGGGGTTTCGCTGTGATCGCGTTAACCTGCCGCTTTTTCTTCAAGTGTAACCTCCTTGAGCTCACATATGTTTGACACATGGAGCATTCTAGCTCCGCCTGACAGTTACAGCTACGATAATTTAGTGGTTACGGAAAGCCCAGGTTCGAAACCTGGTCACGGCACGAAAACGTCTCTTGACGCTGTCTCCTTAACTGCGACAGCTACAGACAAGTGGCGTCGCTACCATGCGGCGGGCACGGCTTTTTCTTGCTGTGGATGGCCTAAAGGGACGCTTCCAGTGGGAGAGCAGTGGAAATACATGCCAAGATACTTCCATTTCGAAGTGATCTTTGTAGTACAAAGGAAACGTTTTGCCGCTGCTGCTGCAACGGTAACGTGGCCGAGCGGTCTAAGGCGCTGGTTTTAGGCACCAGTCTCTTCGGAGGCGTGGGTTCGAATCCCACCGTTGCCACTTTTTACGTCTCATTTTTGTGCCGTTGCGGTGTGTTCTCGTGGGGTAGGACGCAGCTCTTGTGACGCGCGTGTTGTGTAGGTAGCGTGGCCGAGCGGTCTAAGGCGCTGGTGTCAGGCACCATTCTCTTCGGAGGCGTGGGTTCCAATCCCACAGCTGCCAAGCGTGTAATGTCTCCTGTGTCGAAGGCAGATGCACTCATTGCCCGCAAAGGAAGCAGCACAACAAGGCGTGAGCGTCTGCTTGGTGAATGGTCGTAGAACAGTGCGTGGTGCAACGACAGCATTTGTAGGCACCTTTTGCTCTCATCATTGCTGGCGTTCGTCTCCACGAAATGCGTCCGGAGCACGCCGTTCTATAACGCGAGAGAGTGGATTTTTTACAGTTGTCGTCAGTTAACCGTGCGTGGCTGCTGCGTTCGCTGGAAAGAGCACTGCCGTCGTTATCCGGTGTGGTCTAGTGGCTAGGATACCTGGCTCTCACCCAGGAGGCCCGGGTTCGATTCCCGGTACCGGAATTGCGCGTTTTTGTTGCTCCTCTTATGCGACTTGTCTCGACTTTGCTCGACTGACGCTACGCTGACGCGTGCAGAAAGCTACGTTAAGTATGATTCACGGCAACACCTGACGGCGAGAGAGATGAAGCGTCTATCCACTTGTTATCCAGCCACATACCTGTAGTCAAGAGGCTTGGGGGACTGCAAGACATTGCCACGGAGGTGAATGCAGCTAACCACTGTAGTTAGTGTCCTGACAGCGCAGGCACGTTCATTTGCTCGTATACATGTGATGGAGACCGTGTCTGACACTGCTGTGGCGTACACCTTGGCCTAGGCTTTGCTGGGTATCGCCACTTGCATTCCAGCCAGCTGCCTTCGCGGGCGCCTCCGTGGCCATGGCCGTGATCGTCTAGTGGTTAGGACATTGCGTTGTGGCCGCAATAACCCAGGTTCGAATTCTGGTCACGGCAATTTTGAAAGTTTTGCCTTGCTGCCGTTGCAATGACGAGTACTCGAAATGACAGTACTCTCTTGATTTTTTCACTCGTGTTCCGCAGGCCGCAGTTTGCACTACCACTTCATCCCCAACACGTAATGTCGCCTCCCAGAGCGCAGACGTCCGCTGCTCTCTGTAGTCGAAAAGGGCAGTTGTTTGAAGTGCGATGGATGAGCAGCCAGTCCCAGCAGAACAGGAAGCTGTGGCGTGCACTGTTTGTACAAATGCTAGGAACACTGGCGCACCAAGCAGCGCATGTAGCGTGGCCGAGCGCTTTAAGGCGCTGGTTTAAGGCACCAGTCTCTCTGTTGGCGCGGTTTCGAGTCCTGTAGCTGTCGGGGGTTTCGCTGTGATCGCGTTAACCTGCCGCTTTTTCTTCAAGTGTAACCTCCTTGAGCTCACATATGTTTGACACATGGAGCATTCTAGCTCCGCCTGACAGTTACAGCTACGATAATTTAGTGGTTACGGAAAGCCCAGGTTCGAAACCTGGTCACGGCACGAAAACGTCTCTTGACGCTGTCTCCTTAACTGCGACAGCTACAGACAAGTGGCGTCGCTACCATGCGGCGGGCACGGCTTTTTCTTGCTGTGGATGGCCTAAAGGGACGCTTCCAGTGGGAGAGCAGTGGAAATACATGCCAAGATACTTCCATTTCGAAGTGATCTTTGTAGTACAAAGGAAACGTTTTGCCGCTGCTGCTGCAACGGTAACGTGGCCGAGCGGTCTAAGGCGCTGGTTTTAGGCACCAGTCTCTTCGGAGGCGTGGGTTCGAATCCCACCGTTGCCACTTTTTACGTCTCATTTTTGTGCCGTTGCGGTGTGTTCTCGTGGGGTAGGACGCAGCTCTTGTGACGCGCGTGTTGTGTAGGTAGCGTGGCCGAGCGGTCTAAGGCGCTGGTGTCAGGCACCATTCTCTTCGGAGGCGTGGGTTCCAATCCCACAGCTGCCAAGCGTGTAATGTCTCCTGTGTCGAAGGCAGATGCACTCATTGCCCGCAAAGGAAGCAGCACAACAAGGCGTGAGCGTCTGCTTGGTGAATGGTCGTAGAACAGTGCGTGGTGCAACGACAGCATTTGTAGGCACCTTTTGCTCTCATCATTGCTGGCGTTCGTCTCCACGAAATGCGTCCGGAGCACGCCGTTCTATAACGCGAGAGAGTGGATTTTTTACAGTTGTCGTCAGTTAACCGTGCGTGGCTGCTGCGTTCGCTGGAAAGAGCACTGCCGTCGTTATCCGGTGTGGTCTAGTGGCTAGGATACCTGGCTCTCACCCAGGAGGCCCGGGTTCGATTCCCGGTACCGGAATTGCGCGTTTTTGTTGCTCCTCTTATGCGACTTGTCTCGACTTTGCTCGACTGACGCTACGCTGACGCGTGCAGAAAGCTACGTTAAGTATGATTCACGGCAACACCTGACGGCGAGAGAGATGAAGCGTCTATCCACTTGTTATCCAGCCACATACCTGTAGTCAAGAGGCTTGGGGGACTGCAAGACATTGCCACGGAGGTGAATGCAGCTAACCACTGTAGTTAGTGTCCTGACAGCGCAGGCACGTTCATTTGCTCGTATACATGTGATGGAGACCGTGTCTGACACTGCTGTGGCGTACACCTTGGCCTAGGCTTTGCTGGGTATCGCCACTTGCATTCCAGCCAGCTGCCTTCGCGGGCGCCTCCGTGGCCATGGCCGTGATCGTCTAGTGGTTAGGACATTGCGTTGTGGCCGCAATAACCCAGGTTCGAATTCTGGTCACGGCAATTTTGAAAGTTTTGCCTTGCTGCCGTTGCAATGACGAGTACTCGAAATGACAGTACTCTCTTGATTTTTTCACTCGTGTTCCGCAGGCCGCAGTTTGCACTACCACTTCATCCCCAACACGTAATGTCGCCTCCCAGAGCGCAGACGTCCGCTGCTCTCTGTAGTCGAAAAGGGCAGTTGTTTGAAGTGCGATGGATGAGCAGCCAGTCCCAGCAGAACAGGAAGCTGTGGCGTGCACTGTTTGTACAAATGCTAGGAACACTGGCGCACCAAGCAGCGCATGTAGCGTGGCCGAGCGCTTTAAGGCGCTGGTTTAAGGCACCAGTCTCTCTGTTGGCGCGGTTTCGAGTCCTGTAGCTGTCGGGGGTTTCGCTGTGATCGCGTTAACCTGCCGCTTTTTCTTCAAGTGTAACCTCCTTGAGCTCACATATGTTTGACACATGGAGCATTCTAGCTCCGCCTGACAGTTACAGCTACGATAATTTAGTGGTTACGGAAAGCCCAGGTTCGAAACCTGGTCACGGCACGAAAACGTCTCTTGACGCTGTCTCCTTAACTGCGACAGCTACAGACAAGTGGCGTCGCTACCATGCGGCGGGCACGGCTTTTTCTTGCTGTGGATGGCCTAAAGGGACGCTTCCAGTGGGAGAGCAGTGGAAATACATGCCAAGATACTTCCATTTCGAAGTGATCTTTGTAGTACAAAGGAAACGTTTTGCCGCTGCTGCTGCAACGGTAACGTGGCCGAGCGGTCTAAGGCGCTGGTTTTAGGCACCAGTCTCTTCGGAGGCGTGGGTTCGAATCCCACCGTTGCCACTTTTTACGTCTCATTTTTGTGCCGTTGCGGTGTGTTCTCGTGGGGTAGGACGCAGCTCTTGTGACGCGCGTGTTGTGTAGGTAGCGTGGCCGAGCGGTCTAAGGCGCTGGTGTCAGGCACCATTCTCTTCGGAGGCGTGGGTTCCAATCCCACAGCTGCCAAGCGTGTAATGTCTCCTGTGTCGAAGGCAGATGCACTCATTGCCCGCAAAGGAAGCAGCACAACAAGGCGTGAGCGTCTGCTTGGTGAATGGTCGTAGAACAGTGCGTGGTGCAACGACAGCATTTGTAGGCACCTTTTGCTCTCATCATTGCTGGCGTTCGTCTCCACGAAATGCGTCCGGAGCACGCCGTTCTATAACGCGAGAGAGTGGATTTTTTACAGTTGTCGTCAGTTAACCGTGCGTGGCTGCTGCGTTCGCTGGAAAGAGCACTGCCGTCGTTATCCGGTGTGGTCTAGTGGCTAGGATACCTGGCTCTCACCCAGGAGGCCCGGGTTCGATTCCCGGTACCGGAATTGCGCGTTTTTGTTGCTCCTCTTATGCGACTTGTCTCGACTTTGCTCGACTGACGCTACGCTGACGCGTGCAGAAAGCTACGTTAAGTATGATTCACGGCAACACCTGACGGCGAGAGAGATGAAGCGTCTATCCACTTGTTATCCAGCCACATACCTGTAGTCAAGAGGCTTGGGGGACTGCAAGACATTGCCACGGAGGTGAAT
The DNA here is from genome assembly GCF_023864345.2 of Schistocerca serialis cubense. NCBI lineage: Eukaryota > Metazoa > Arthropoda > Insecta > Orthoptera > Acrididae > Schistocerca > Schistocerca serialis. The sequence continues at coordinate 56,771 of NW_026047906.1, forward strand.
GCAGCTAACCACTGTAGTTAGTGTCCTGACAGCGCAGGCACGTTCATTTGCTCGTATACATGTGATGGAGACCGTGTCTGACACTGCTGTGGCGTACACCTTGGCCTAGGCTTTGCTGGGTATCGCCACTTGCATTCCAGCCAGCTGCCTTCGCGGGCGCCTCCGTGGCCATGGCCGTGATCGTCTAGTGGTTAGGACATTGCGTTGTGGCCGCAATAACCCAGGTTCGAATTCTGGTCACGGCAATTTTGAAAGTTTTGCCTTGCTGCCGTTGCAATGACGAGTACTCGAAATGACAGTACTCTCTTGATTTTTTCACTCGTGTTCCGCAGGCCGCAGTTTGCACTACCACTTCATCCCCAACACGTAATGTCGCCTCCCAGAGCGCAGACGTCCGCTGCTCTCTGTAGTCGAAAAGGGCAGTTGTTTGAAGTGCGATGGATGAGCAGCCAGTCCCAGCAGAACAGGAAGCTGTGGCGTGCACTGTTTGTACAAATGCTAGGAACACTGGCGCACCAAGCAGCGCATGTAGCGTGGCCGAGCGCTTTAAGGCGCTGGTTTAAGGCACCAGTCTCTCTGTTGGCGCGGTTTCGAGTCCTGTAGCTGTCGGGGGTTTCGCTGTGATCGCGTTAACCTGCCGCTTTTTCTTCAAGTGTAACCTCCTTGAGCTCACATATGTTTGACACATGGAGCATTCTAGCTCCGCCTGACAGTTACAGCTACGATAATTTAGTGGTTACGGAAAGCCCAGGTTCGAAACCTGGTCACGGCACGAAAACGTCTCTTGACGCTGTCTCCTTAACTGCGACAGCTACAGACAAGTGGCGTCGCTACCATGCGGCGGGCACGGCTTTTTCTTGCTGTGGATGGCCTAAAGGGACGCTTCCAGTGGGAGA